>NC_135815.1:87259451-87417772 GCF_964213995.1 Mustelus asterias | reverse complement strand
CCCCTCCCCCTCCCCTCCCCCTCTCTCCCCCCTCCCCCTCTCTCCCCCCCTCCCCCTCTCTCCCCCCTCCCCCTCTCTCCCCCCTCCCCCTCTCTCCCCCTCTCTCCCCCCTCCCCCTCTCTCCCCCCTCCCCCTCTCTCCCCCCTCCCCCTCTCTCCCCCTCTCTCCCCCTCCCCCTCTCTCCCCCCTCCCCCTCTCTCCCCCCTCCCCCTCTCTCCCCCCTCCCCCTCTCTCCCCCTCTCTCCCCCCTCCCCCTCTCTCCCCCCTCCCCCTCTCTCCCCCCTCCCCCTCTCTCCCCCCTCCCCCTCTCTCCCCCTCCCCCTCTCTCCCCCCTCCCCCTCTCTCCCCGTCTCTCCCCCCATCCCATCTCCTCCCCTCATCCCCTGCCAGTGTATTGATGCCCCAACTGGGATTTTAAAAAAAAATAATTTGACAGGACTGGGGCAGTGCTGGGCCCGGTATTTATTGCCCATCCTAAGCTGCCCTCCATTTCAGAGGGCGTTTGAAAGTCAGTCGCACTGCTGTGCATCTGGAGTTACAAGTAGACCAGACCAGGCAACGAGGGCAGATTTTCTTCCCTGAAGGGGCATTTGTGAAACAGATAGGTTTTTACGATGATTACTATCGAATTTAAACTTCACCATCTGCAGTGGTGGGATTTGAACCCGGGTCCCCAGATCATGCTCTAGATTACTAGTCTAGTGACAATACCACTGCGCCACTGCCTGTATGACTTCTCTAGCAGTTCTCTTCTGCTTTCTAACAGTGTCAGGGTTAATCAGTGTTAATCTGATGATCTATCTTGAAGCTGATCCTTTGATTCCTTTCGCTGTAATCCATTTGGTTGTCTTACCACACTGCTGTGCTGACTGCGGAAGTCATTTCCTGTGAGTGCTGATACTTGTGACTGATTTCTGTACAGTGCCACTCTTAGTGTTCCCTCCTCTCCTAGTTAAGGCCAGAATTTTCCAGCACCCCCTGCGTCTTGGGTTTGCCCGCGGCAGGGCCTGGAAAGATGTTGAAAATGTAATGACTTCAATCAGGCCACTGAGGATGGCCTGTTGGAGTATGAGCTCCCTGATTAAGGATCCAATTGATGGGCCAATCAGGGAATCTTTGCCTTGTACTGAACCGGGAGTGTCAGTTCCTCTGGCACTTCGGAGGTAGACTGCTGACTGCGAGCACTCTGTGCACTGCTGTTGGAGTTTGTAAATAAAGGGATTTTGGTGAAGGGACTTCTGCCTCCCCGAAGACTTATTACAGAAAACTCTTCACACCCGTGGGAGCGGAAAATCCCACAGATTAATCGCGATTAAATATAGCTCTTGGGGCTAAAGGGATCATGGGATATGGGGGGAAGGCACTCAGTTCCTGATCGAGAAACTTGACATCGGGAAGGGTGCGGGGGGCGGGGGATGGGGGTGGCCACTGAGAGGTGCCCCTCTCCCTGCAACCCCCAACCTGTAAAATCTCACACCCCAGCCCCTCCATCATGGTTTGGGGTCGCCCTGTGAACCTGGGACTCTGGTGATTCCCTATCCTGCAGAAGACACACAGCCTCCTCAGTGGCGTTGCTGAGCGCGAGAGGCTGCTAGCTCTTGGTAAGTGAGGTTTCTACCCCTGGGGTCTTGATTCCAGGTAAGGCCTAGCCACTGCCTGATTGGCCTTTCCAAAAAGAGGCAACAATTGGTTGTTCACCAGGTTTCCCCCATATCCCTTGATCCTTGATCCCTTTAGCCCCAAGAGCTATATCTAATCGGGATTAACTGCTGGGGCGGCACAGTGGTTAGCACTGTTGCCTCACAGTCCTCACTCACCTGATGAAGGAGTGAGACTCCGAAAGCTTGTGCTGCCAAATAAACCTGTTGGACTTTAACCTGGTGTTATGAGACTTCTTACTGTGCCTCACAGTGCCAGGGACCCGGGTTCGATTCCCGACTTGGGTCACTGTCTGTGCGGAGTTTGCACATTCTCCCCGTGTCTGCGTGGGTTTCCTCCGGGTGCTCCCACACTCCAAAGATGTGTGGGTTAGGCGGATTGACCATGCTAAATTGTCCCTTGTTGTCAGGGGGCTAGCTAGGGTAAATGCATGGGGATAAGGCCTGTGTGGGATTGTGGTCGGTGCAGACTCGATGGACCGAGTGGCCTCCTTCTACACTGTAGGATTCTGTCTTCCAGTCCCACTGATGTGAACAGTCTTCAACAGCTCGCCAGCCCATAAGGAGTTTTAGTCTTCTTATTTAAGGAATGATATACTTGCCACGGAGGAAGTGGAGCAAAGGTTCACCAGACTGATTCCTGGAATTGCAGAGTTGTGTATGAGGAGAGATTGGGTCGACTGGACTTGTATTCACTGGAAATTAACAGAATGAAAGGGGATTTAATTGAAATGTATAAAATTCTGACAGGGCTGGACGTTGTTTCCTCTGGCTGGGGGGGGGTCTAGAACAAGGGGTCACAGTCTCAGGACACAGGGTGGGCCATTTAGGACTGAGAGGAGGAGAGATTCTTCACTCAGAGGGTTTAAAGTTTATTTATCAGTGTCACAAGTAGGCTTCCATTGACACTGCAATGAAGTTACTGTGAAAATCCCCCAGTCGCCACACTCGGCGCCTGTTCTGAGGGAGAATTTAGCACGGCCAATGCACCTAACCGGCACGTCTTCCGGACTGTGGGAGGAAACCGGAGCACCCGGAGGAAACCCACGCAGACACGGGGAGAACGTGCAAACTCCACACAGACAGTGACCCAAGCCAGGAATTGAACCTGTGTCCCTGGTGCTGTGAGGCAGCAGTGCTAACCACTGTGCCACCATGCCGCCCATAGGGTGGTGAACCTGTGGAATTCTCTACCACGGACGGCTGTGGAGGCCAAGTCACTGAATATTTTTAAAAAGGAAATGGTTGGATTTCTGGACTTTAAAGGTGTAATGGGGTGTGGGGAGGATGAGCCATGATCAAGTTGAATGGTGGAGCAGACTCGAAGGGCTGAATGGCCTCCTCCTGTTCCTTTTTCCTATATCTCTATATAATTTCAGTGTTTATTCACTCTCTAGCCTTGAACGGTATTGGTTTAATTTCTGTGCTTCTGAACTGGGTCAGCCCTCAGTCCTAATCCAATAATTCATCTCCAACTGGGAGGGCGCACTGCCTGAAAGAGCGGAAAGGTACGGGGCAAATACCTGAAAATGGAGCATTTGCAGGACTATGGGGCAAGAGCCAATATGGTGGGGGTTGGGGTGAGATTAGTTGGATAGTTCTTTCAAAGGGCTGGTACAGACAGAACGGGCTGAATGGCTTTCTTCTCAGTTGTGACCACAGTGTAAGGGTGTTGTTGAGGATAACCCAGATTCTGCTCCAAAGACATTGGAGTGTGGGAAATGGAATCCACACTGACCACTCGCTCAGCTCAGTTGGAATACATTCCATTGCCCACACTCCAATGCCTTTGTAACAGAGGCCTTTACCATGGTGTATAAGTCTTCATGGATGTTGAGTTATGTGTGTGATGAGCATTGCTCCTGTTATGGTGAGTACAGTTGGAAGTATCTCTGCGCTGCAGGTACAAAGAACAAAGAAAATTACAGCACAGGAACAGGCCCTTCGGCCCTCCAATCCTGCACTGACCTTAAACCTATGCCCCCTAGTAATTGACTCTTCCACCCTGGGGAAAAGCTTCTGACTATCCACTCTGTCCAGAATGGGATTGCTGCCCATTCCATAGCTTTATCAATGTAACACAAATGACTAATTGTTACAAAGCAACAAAAGGCTGATCTCTTAGAGGTCTATAAAATAATGAGGGGCACAGATCAGCTAGATAGTCAATATCTTTTCCCAAAGGTAGGGGAGTCTAAAACTAGAGGACGTAGGTTTAAGATGAGAGGACAGAGATGCAAAAGAATCCAGAGGGGCAATTTTTTCACACAGAGGGTGGTGAGTGTCTGGAATGAGCTGCCAGAGGCAGTAGTAGAGGCGGGTACAATTTTGTCTTTTAAAAAGTGTTTAGACAGTTACATGGGTAAGACGGTAAACGCGGGCAATTGAGACTAGCTTAATGGTTTAAAAAAAAGGGGTGGCATGGACAAGTTGGGCCGAAGGGCCTGTTTCCAAACTGTGAACCTCTATGCCTCTATGAGGCCTGGCTAACCCCTTGGTCATGCACGGGGGTAGGAATGGGTTGAAGCTTAGAGAAAAATGAAGGTAGTTTGTAACAAAATGCTAAAACACGTGTTGAGAATTAAACACATTTTTAGCTCTGAGATGATCCACTTTTTCTATGAAGGCCCTTTATTCGGGGAACAGAGGAGCAGGAGGAGGCCATTCAGCCCTTCGCAGCATGTTGCACTTTCCAACACGATCACAGCTGATCATCCAGTTCAATGTCTCTTCCCCCCTCACTATCCACTTTACAACATTGGCATTTGGAAATCTGTCAACTTCGACCTTAAATGTACCCAGTGACTGAGCAACTCTCTGAGATAGAGAATTCCAAAGATCCACAACCCCCCTGAGTAAAATAAATTCCCCCTGATCTCCATCCTAAGTAGTTCCTCCCTTAGTTTGATTGTGCTCCCCAAGCAATGCTTGATTTTAATGCAAAGTATTTTTATTTATTAGTGTCACAAGTCTACTCACACTGCAATGAAGTTGCTGTGAAAATCCCCTAGTTGCCACACTCCCGGCGCCTGTTCGGGTACACTGAGGGAGAATTTAGCATGGCCAATGCACCTGACCAGCACGTCTTTCGGACTGTGGGAGGAAACCGGAGCACCCGGAGAAAACCCACGCAGACACGGGGAGAACATATAGAACATAGAACAGTACAGCACAGAACAGGCCCTTTGGCCCACGATGTTGTGCCGAGCTTTATCTGAAACCAAGATCAAGCTATCCCACTCCCTATCATCCTGGTGTGCTCCATGTGCCTATCCAATAACCGCTTAAATGTTCCTAAAGTGTCTGACTCCACTATCACTGCAGGCAGTCCATTCCACACCCCAACCACTCTCTGCGTAAAGAACCTACCTCTGATATCCTTCCTATATCTCCCACCATGAACCCTATAGTTATGCCCCCTTGTAATAGCTCCATCCACCCGAGGAAATAGTCTTTGAACGTCCACTCTATCTATCCCCTTCATCATTTTATAAACCTCTATTAAGTCTCCCCTCAGCCTCCTCTGCTCCAGAGAGAACAGCCCTAGCACCCTCAACCTTTCCTCATAAGACCAGAACAGACTCCGCACAGACAGTGACCCAAGCCGGGAATTGAACCCGGGTCCCTGGCGCTGTGAGGCAGCAGTGCTAACCACTGTGCCACCGAGCTATGTTACGTTCAAAAGTATTTGAACATGACAGACTTGAGAACATCTCAAATTCTTTTACAGCCAGTAAGGTCATTCTTGACAAGAGATTTTGGAGAATTAAATTTAAAGAAATTATCATCCTAAGGGGGGAGCTGTATTGGGAAGGTAAAATTGAGACCCTTCCGACCAGCAGGGTCTTTTGGTCCCACCAGGGGAACAGAGGAAACGGTGGCACAGTGGGTTAACACTGCTGCCTCACAGCGCCAGGGACCCAGGTTCGATTCCCATCTTGGGTCGCTGTCTGTGTGGAGTTTCACGTTCTCCCCGTGTCTGCGAGGGTTTTCTCCCGGGTGCTCTGGTTTCCCCCCACACTTCAAAGATGTGCAGGTTAGGTTGATTGGCCATGGGAAATTGACGCTAGTGTCAGGGGGATTGGCAAGGTAAAAATGTGGGGTTACGGGGATAGGGCCTGGGTGGGATTGTGGTCGGTGCAGACTCGATGGGCCGAATGGCCTCCTCTTGCACTGTAGGGATTCTATGATTCAATGCTGACCCTTCCTCACCGGCGGCGACACG
Source organism: Mustelus asterias (assembly GCF_964213995.1). Taxonomy (NCBI): domain Eukaryota; kingdom Metazoa; phylum Chordata; class Chondrichthyes; order Carcharhiniformes; family Triakidae; genus Mustelus; species Mustelus asterias. The sequence continues at coordinate 87,411,889 of NC_135815.1, read as the reverse complement.
GGCAAGGAATGTAAATCGCCATCGGCTGCGGCGGGACTGGAAAATTCCGCTAACGGCCGATGGCAAAATGCTGTAGGAAAACCCCCCATGGCAGCAGCGGGAGGGTCTGGAGAATTCTGCCCTAAATTAAATGCAACAAGAGTACACTCCTAGGGTGAAAGTAATCCCGCATATTTCCTTGGGTTGGCGAATAGGAATGAGTTTTTTTTGACTGTGAGTTACTTTCCATCCACTCTCCCCCAAGGTTAACGGTCTGCAGTGTACAGCAAGCAGAAGGAAGGGCAGATAGATAACGCCTTTGCCTAACCACAGGATGTGTCACAGTGTTTTACAGCTAATTAAGTACTTGTTGAAGTGCGGGGACTGTTGTAACGCAGGAAACCCTAGTAGCCCAAGTTGCGCACAGCAAGATCCCACAGTGTGAATTAAATAATCAGATAAGCTGCGTTTAGCTGTTGGGTTGAGCCCCATCTGACTGCCACGCGATCGAGTGTGATACCACTCAGTCACGGCCAACACTCCCCGGAGTTTACTTAGAGGCAGAATTGAATCCTTCGAGACGAATAGAACTCTGCCTGATGATTTGTCACTGTGATATAACATGATATCGCCTCGTTAAAACATAGAAACATAGAGGATAGGAGCAGGAGGAGGCCATTCGGCCCTTCGAGCCTGCTCCGCCATTCATTACGATCGTGGCTGATCATCCGACTCAATAGCCTAATCCTGCTTTCTCCCCATAACCTTTGATCCCATTCGCCCCGAGTGCTATATCCAGCCGCCTCTTGAATACATTCAATGGTTTGGCATCAACCACCCCCCCCGCCCCCCATCCCTCCCCAACCCACCGGGCTTGATTCCCGGCTTGGGTCTGTGCGGAGTCTGCACGTTTCTCCCCGGTCTGCATGAATTTCCTCCGGGTGCTCCGGTTTCCTCCCACAGTCTGAAAGACGTGCTGGTTAGGTGTATTGGCCAGGCTAAATTCTCCCTCAGTGTTACCCGAACAGGCGCCGGAGTGTGGCGACTAGGGGATTTTCACAGTAACTTCATTGCAGTGTTAATGTAAGCCTTACTTGTGGCACTAATAAATAAGCTCAAGTAAACTATTTGTAAACTGTTCGGGTCATGAAAAGCATTTGGGGGTTTTGGGAGGGCCAGGTTTGCAGTGTCATCTCCCCTCTGCCCCCAGGCCTGTCAGCAGCGGGGAGCTAGTTCTCTGCCGCCTCCGTTATGTTCTTTCTGCTGCAGTATTTGCATCAAGGCAGACCGCAGCAGGAAGTGGTGGTAATCTCTCAACCTGAGGGAGGTCACCTGACAGCAAGGCAGTAAGTAGGAAGCGAATGTGAACAGGTTGGTCTGGAATGCTTTTGTCGTGTGGTTCAGTTTTTATGATGCAGGGCCTGTCGAAAGGATTGGATTAGAGCAGGTGCCTCCCCCCCCCCCCCCCCTCCCCCCTTCCCCTCCTTCCCAATCCTGCGGCTTTGGTGATGGGGAAAAAGACTCTGATAAATGAGATTTAAATACTGACGTGTGACACAGATGGCTGCTGCTTGATAGAGTGGCAGTTAACTTCCTTTTGGTTTAGATGTGAGACACATATAGATGTCTTTGCTTCCTGTCGATGCTTGAAGTCTGCTTGAAATCTGTGTACAATGTGTTGAGTGACACTTAGTGTCTCCAGTTAGGGGTGGCATGAGGTGGCACAGTGGTTAGCACTGCTGCCTCACAGCACCAGGGACTCGGGTCCGATTCCCAGCCTCGGGTCACTGTCTGTGTGGAGTTTGCACGTTCTCCCCGTGTCTGCGTGGGTTTCCTCCGGGTGCTCTGGTTTCCTCCCATAGTCCAAAGATGTGCAAGTTAGGTGAATTGGCCATGCTAAATTGCCCCTTAGTGTCAGGGGGACTAGCTAGGGTAAATGCATGGGGCTATGGGGATAGGGTTTGGTTGGATTGTGGTCAGTGCAGATTCGATGGGCCAAATGGCCTCCTTCTGCACTGTAGGATTGTATTTACTGATTCTATCATTCAACGGGGTGAATTGTCCCGTTCCGCCCGGCACAGGAATCGTGGCAGCCGAGTGGCAGACCATGGAAAGGTCTGTTGATCTTTCCAGGGCGGCACGGTGGCACAGTGGTTAGCGCTGCTGCCTCACAGCGCCACCGGCCCGGGTTCGATTCCCGGCTTGGGTCACTGTCTGTGTGGAGTTTGCGTGTTATCCCCGTGTCTGCGTGGGTTTCCTCCGGGTGCTCCGGTTTCCTCCCACAGTCCAAAGATGTGCGGGCTAGGTTGATTGGCCATGCTAAATTGTCAGGGGGATTAGCAGGGTAAATGCGTGGGGTTACAGGGACTGTGTGGGATTGTTTCAGTGCAAGCGCGATGGGCTGAATGGCCTCCTTCTGCACTGTACAGATTCTATGATTCTATGAACTCGGGCAGGATTTTCTGGTTTCGGGACGAGCGAGGTTGCCTGATATGTTTACATCCGGACATGCATTTACTTTTAGTGAGGATCTGCATCCATAATGGATGCAAACTGAGTATCCCAATGCTTCTGCTTTTCTCCCAATGGACAAACTGTCTTTATAAATACCACTCTTTTTATTTTTGGACAAATTAATTCAAGTTAACTCTGTTGTATGTAAATCTGGTAAGAAGTCTCACAACACCAGGTTAAAGTCCAACAGGTTTATTTGGTAGCAAATACCATAAGCTTTCGGAGCGCTGCCCCTTCGTCAGATGGAGTGGTTATCTGTTCTCCAACAGTGCACAGACACAGAAATCAAGTTACAGAATACTAATTAGAATGCAAATCTCTACAGCCAGCCAGGTCTTAAAAGGTACAGATAACGTGGGAACATTAAACACAGGTTAAAGAGATGTGTATTGTCTCCAGACAGAACAGCTAGTGATATTATGCAAGATCAGGGGGAAAGCTGTGGCGAGCTGTGGGGGTTACTGATAATGTGACATAAATCCAACATCCCGGTTGAGGCCATCCTCATCTGTGCAGAACTTGGCTATCAGTTTCTGCTCAGCGACTCTGCGCTGTCGTGTGCTGTGAAGGCCGCCTTGGAGAACGCTTACCCGAAGATCCAAGGCTGAATGCCCGTGACTGCTGAAGTGCTCCCCCACAGGAAGAGAACAGTCTTGCCTGGTGATTGTCGAGCGGTGTTCATTCATCCGTTGTCGTAGCATCTGCATGGTTTCCCCAATGTACCATGCCTCGGGACATCCTTTCCTGCAGCGTATCAGGTAGACAATGTTGGCCGAGTTGCAAGAGTAGGTACCGTGTACCTGGTGTATGGTGTTCTCACGTGAGATGATGGCATCCGTGTCGATGATCCGGCACGTCTTGCAGAGGTTGCTGTGGCAGGGTTGTGTGGTGCCATGGTCACTGTTCTCCTGAAGGCTGGGTAGTTTGCTGCGGACAATGGTCTGTTTGAGGTTGTGTGGTTGTTTGAAGGCAAGAAGTGGGGGTGTGGGGATGGCCTTGGCGAGATGTTCGTCTTCATCAATGACATGTTGAAGGCTCCGGAGGAGATGCCATAGCTTCTCCACTCCGGGGAAGTACTGGACGATGAAGGGTACTCTGTCCACCGTGTCCCGTGTTTGTCTTCTGAGGAGGTCGGCGCGGTTTTTCGCTGTGGCGCGTCGGAACTGTTGATCGATGAGTCGAGCACCATATCCTGTTCTTATGAGGGCATCTTTCAGCGTCTGGAGGTGTCTGTTGCGATCCTCCTCATCTGAGCAGATCCTGTGTATTCGGAGGGCTTGTCCGTAGGGGATGGCGTCTTTTACGTGTTTAGGGTGGAAGCTGGAGAAGTGGAGCATCATGAGGTTATCCGTGGGCTTGCGGTACAGTGAGGTGCTGAGGTGACCGTCCTTAATGGAGATGCGTGTGTCCAAGAATGCAACCGATTCCGGAGAGTAGTCCATGGTGAGTCTGATGGTGGGATGGAACTTGTCGATGTCATCATATAGTTGTTTCAGTGATTGTTCACCATGACTCCAAAGGAAGAAAATGTCATCGATGTATCTAGTGTATAGCATCGGTTGAAGGTCCTGTGCGGTGAAGAAGTCTTGTTCGAACCTGTGCATGAAGATGTTGGCATATTGAGGTGCGAAGTTTGCCCCATGGCTGTTCCGTGTGTCTGGATGAAGAACTGGTTGTTGAAGGTGAAGATATTATGGTCCAGGATGAAGCGGATGAGTTGTAAGATTGCATCTGGAAACTGGCAGTTGACGGCATTGAGTACTGAGGCCGTTGCAGCAATGCCATCATCGTGGGGGATGCTGGTGTAGAGTGCCGAGACATCCATTGTGACGAGGAGTGCTCCTGGTTCAACTGGATCATCGACACGGATGCCATCATCTCACGTGAGAACACCATCCACCAGGTACACGGTACCTACTCTTGCAACTCGGCCAACGTTGTCCACCTGATACGCTGCAGGAAAGGATGTCCCGAGGCATGGTACATTGGGGAAACCATGCAGACGCTACGACAACGGATGAATGAACACCGCTCGACAATCACCAGGCAAGACTGTTCTCTTCCTGTGGGGGAGCACTTCAGCAGTCACGGGCATTCAGCCTTGGATCTTCAGGTAAGCGTTCTCCAAGGCGGCCTTCACAACACACGACAGCGCAGAGTCGCTGAGCAGAAACTGATAGCCAAGTTCTGCACAGATGAGGATGGCCTAAACCGGGATGTTGGATTTATGTCACATTATCAGTAACCCCCACAGCTCGCCACAGCCTTCCCCCTGATCTTGCATAATATCACTAACTGTTCTGTCTGGAGACAATACACATCTCTTTAACCTGTGTTTAATGTTCCCACGTTATCTGTACCTTTTAAGACCTGGCTGGCTGTAGAGATTTGCATTCTAATTAGTATTCTGTAACTTGATTTCTGTGTCTGTGCACTGTTGGAGAACAGATAACCACTCCATCTGACGAAGGGGCAGCGCTCCGAAAGCTTATGGTATTTGCTACCAAATAAACCTGTTGGACTTTAACCTGGTGTTGTGAGACTTCTTACTGTGCCCACCCCAGTCCAACGCCGGCATCTCCACAGTATGTAAATCTGCCAGTGGCTTACCTGTTGGAAACACAGTGGTTTGTCGCGGGTGAGATCCACGTTGTACTGTACAAGTAGCTCAGTTGGCTGGATGGCTGGCTCTTGATGCGGAGCGATGCCCAACACCGTGGGTTCAATTCTCATACCGGCTGAGGTTATTCATGACTCAACTTTGCCCCTCACCTGAGGTGTAGTGACCCTCGGGTTAAATCACCATCAGTCAGCTCTCCCCTTTGAGGGGGAGAGCAGCCCATGGTCATCTGGGACTGTGGCGATTCTACATTACCTTACTGAAAGGCTGGATAAACTCAGCAGGCCTGGCAGCATCTGTGGAGGGAGAAACACAGTTAACGTTTTGTGTCAGTTGACCCTAGTACAGAACTGAATTGATTTATTATTGGGATACAGTGAAAAGTGTTGTTTCTTGCATGCTGTACAGACAAAACATACCGTTCATAGAGAAGGAAACGAGAGAGTACAGAATGTAGTGTTACAGTCATAGCTAGGGTGTAGAGAAAGATCAACTTAATGCAAGATAGGTCCATTCAAAAGTCTGACAGCAGCAGGGAAGAAGAAGGCAGATGGATGAACCTGTATCTGGGGTCACCATTGCAGATGTCAGAGCAGCTTTCTTGAAGGTCAACCCATGGAAAGCGACTGGCCTGGGATGGGATACCCGGATGAGCACTCAGATTCTGCATGGATCAGCTGGCGGGGGTATTCACAGATATCGTCAACCTCTCTTTACAACAATCTGAGGTCCCTATCTGCTTCAAGAAGACGACCATCATCCCGGTACCTAAGAAAAGCCAAGCAGCGTGCCTTAATGACTATCGTCCGGTGGCTCTGACATCCATCATTATGAAGTGCTTCGAAAGGTTAGTCATGGCACGAATCAATTCCAGCCTCCCCCGGACTACCTGGATTCACTACAGTTTGCCTACCGCTGCAACAGGTCCACAGCAGGCACCATCTCCCTGGCCCTGCACTCAACCCTGGAACACCGAGAGAACAAAGACACCTATGTCAGACACCAATTTATTGACTACAGCTCAGCCTTCAACACTATTATTCCCACGGAACTCACCTCCAAACTCCGTGGCCTGGGCCTTGGCACCTCCCTCTGCGACTGGATCCTGAACTCCCTAACTCACAGACCACAATCAGTAAGGATAGGCAACAACACCTCCTCCACGATCATCCTCAACACCGGTGCCCCACAAGGCTGTGTTCTCAGCCCCCTACTATACCCATTATACATCTATGACTGTGTGGCCAAATTCCCCTCCAATTTGATTTTCAAGTTTGCTGATGACACCACCGTAGAGGGTCGGATCTCAAACAATGACGAGACAGGAATGAAATAGAGAATCTGGTGAACTGGTGCGGCAACAATAATCTCTCCCTCAATGTCAACAAAACAAAGGAGATTGTCATCGACTTCAGGAAGCGTAAAGGAGAACATGCCCCTGTCTACATCAGTGGGGATGAAGTAGAAAGGGTCGAGAGCTTCAAGTTTTTAGGTGTCCAGATCACCAATAACCTGTCCTGGTCCCCCCATGCCAACACTATAGTTAAGAAAGCCCACCAACGCCTCTACTCTCTCAGAAGACTAAGGAAATTTGGCATGTCAGCTACGACTCTCACCAACTTTTACAGATGCACCATAGAAAGCATTCTTTCTGATTGTATCACAGCTTGGTATGGCTCCTGCTCTACCCGAGACCACAAGGAACTACAAAAGGTCGTGAATGTAGCCCAATCCATCATGCAAATCTACACTTCCCGCTGCCTCGGCAAAGCAACAAGCATAATCAAGGACCCCACGCATCCCGGACATTCTCTCTTCCACCTTCTTCCTTCGGGAAAAAGGTACAAAAGTCTGAGGTCACGTACCAACCGACTCGAGAACAGCTTCTTCCCTGCTTCTGTCAGACTTTTGAATGGACTTACCTTGCATTTAATTGATCTTTCTCTACACCCTAGCTTTGACTGTAACACTACATTCTGCACTCTCTCATTTCCTTCTCTATGAGTGGTATGTTTTGTCTGTATAGTGCGCAAGAAACAATACTTTTCACTGTATGTTAATACATGTGACAATAATAAATCAAATCAGAAGCGGTACATGACCTCAGACTTTTGTATTTTTTTCCCGACGGAAGAAGGTGGAAGAGAGAATGTCCGGGGTGTGTGGGCTCCTTATTTATAGAAATGTGAAAAATTATATACTTGTAGATGGGGTGGTGGGGCAGAATGGAGAGTCAATGATAGGTCGGAGTTGAGGAGCACAGTGGCACAGTGGTTAGCACTGCTGCCTCACAGCGCCAGGGACCCGGGTTCGATTCCCGGCTTGGGTCACTGTCTGTGTGGAGTCTGCACCTTCTCCCCGTGTCTGCGTGAGTTTCCTCCGGGTGCTCCGGTTGCCTCCCACAGTCCAAAGAAATGCGGGTTAGGGTGATTGGCCGTGCTAAATTGCCCCTTAGTGTCAGGGGGATTAGCAGGGTAAATGTGTGGGGTTACAGATTATGGGTGGGATTGTTGTTGGTACAGACACAATGGGCAGAATGGCCTCTTTCAGCAGTGTAGGGATTCTATGATTCTGTGCTACCAAAATAATTCCAATTAAATTCACTTTCCCCCAAAAAGTGTTTATTCTGGCTTTTTACTACAAGTTTGAAATAAGGTACTGTCACGGTGAATCTCGGACATCACGTGACCTCTCATCCAATAGGATAGGAGTGTGTGCAGCTTAAAGGCAGCTTTTGTCTGGATTGAGAGCACAGTAGGAATATAGATTGCTGTTCTTGTAAATAGTTCTTCTGCTTGTCAATAAATAGTTTATTGCCTTATTCGCTGTTGGTCACCTGGGGTTTTCCTTTCTGCAGGTACCATAGGTTCAATCTTCCTGACACTAATATCTATTTTTATCATGAGGTAATGTTCTTCCTTTACAATGTGCTTTGACATTTTTGTGAACGGAAGCTTAACAGAGCCAGAAGGCACTGAGACTATTCAAGTTCTAAGTTTATTTTTATCAGTGTCACAAGTAGGCTCACATTAACACTGCAATGAAGTTACTGTGAAAATCCCCAAGTCGCCACACTCCGGCGCCTGTTCGGGTACACTGAGGGAGAGTTTAGCACCTAACCAGCACGTCTTTCGGACTGTGGGAGGAAACCGGAGCACCCGGAGGAAACCCACGCAGACACGGGGAGAAGGTGCAGACTCCGCACAGGTAGTGACCCAAGCCGGGAATTGAACCCGGGTCCCTGGCGCTGTGAGGCAGCACTGCTAACCCACTGTGCCAAGTGGTATGAGGCAGACGATTGTAATTGGGAAATGTGGCGAGTTTATGTTTGTAGGTGTGAGGTGGGGGGGGGGGGGGGGGGGGCATTGTTCCGCTTGTCCAGTGTTGAATTGTGTCCCGTTAGCAGAATGTCATCTCTGTGAATTAATATTTCACGCGCATTAATACCGTCCTTCCCAGGTCTCGTTACGCAGACAGCTGGTAACAGAGAAATTGAATGAGTGGGCGCTATTCAATGAGAAGAACAAGGAACTGTGTGAGTGGCTGACTCTGATGGAGAGCAAAGTGTCCCAGAATGGAGACATCAGCATCGAGGAGATGATTGAGAAGCTGAAAAAGGTAATTCCTGAAACTCTACCCAAAACGTTGTTGGAACGGTTCTGAAATCGCCTTTTCAGTGTCAAGATGTGAGCACCATATTAGGTTTCAAGAGGGAGATTGATATATTTCCAATAAAAAAACAAGTTAAAGGGATATGGGGAATGGGTGGGGAGGTGGATTTGAGAGCAGGGAGAGATCGACCACGATCTGCTTGAATGGCGGAGCAGGCTCGAAGGGTTGAATTTTCTTTTATTCATTCCTGGGACATGGGCATCGCTGGCTGGCCAGCATTTATTAGCCATCCCTCGTTGCCCTTGAGAAGGTGGTGGTGAGCTTTCTACTTCTGCTCCTAATTCCGATGTTCCTGTGTTCATTCCCGATCTCGCCTTCAACTTATTCAGAATGTCTTATTTTAACACCAAAAAGAACGACTGCATTATCCAGCGGGACTCTGCAAACTCTGCAAATGGAGAAACACACTTGGATTAAACCACACACCAATTTTACAACGGAACTTTTCAAATGCTGAGCTGACCCTGCCTGACTCCAAGGTCAGGAAATAGAATCCCTGCACTGCAGAAGGAGGCCATTCAGCCCATTGAGTCTGCACCAACCACAATCCCACCCAAGCCCTATCCCCGTAACCCCACGTATTTACCCTACTAGTCCCCTTGCTGCTAAGGGGCAACGTAGCACGGCCAATCCACCTAACATTTTTGGAGTGTGGGAGGAAACCGGAGCACCCGGAGGAAACCCATGCAGACATGGGGAGAACGTGCAGACTCTGCACAGACAGTGACCTAAGCCGGGAATCGAACCCGGGTCCCTGGCGCTGTGAGGCAGCAGTGCTAACCACTGTGCCACCTTGACATCTGGCAGTGATGCTGAAAATGTCCCTCTTCCCAGCGGATCCGAGCGCAAGATCCCTGTGAATTCTCCCGTGTGGGATGAGACTAGCTCGGAGGAGGAGCTTGCAGATGTTGCGTGTGGTCCCTAAGCCAGCCGATCCTGTGGTTGCCAGCCGAACGCGCTGAAAGGCTATTGGCGGCAGAATGTAAATCCCTGACGGGACTGTCCCACATTGTCCACAGGACTATCAGGAGGAGATCACGGCGGCGAGCGAGAACAAGATGCAGCTGCAGCAGATGGGCCAGAGACTGATCCGGGCTAGCCACGAAAACAAAGCGTCCGAGATAGAATACAAACTGGGCAAGGTCGACGACCGCTGGCAGCATCTACTGGACCTGATTGGTGCCAGGTAAGTGATGTACGGTCCCCTGTTAGACCCGTTTGGCGTCAGGTAGTGACACGTACAGCATTGGTTAGACCCCATTGAGAGTCAACGCTTGTGTAGAGTCATCGGGGAAATTTTCCCATCGCACCTGCCGCAGATCATGCAAAAGTCCGTTGTCCTCGGGTGGGATTTTTGGGGTGAGCGCGGCTGGAAAATCCCGCCCTCAGAGTCAGGATAATACAGCGCAGAAATGGCCCATCGAGTCTACACCAACAATATCCACCACTAAAGGCGCGCTAATCCCATTTTCCTGCACCTGTCCCATATCCTTGAATATTATGACATTTCAAGTGTTTATCCAAATATTTTTTAAAGGTTGTAAGGTTTCCAGCCTCCACTACCTTCCCGGGCAGTGCATTCCCGATTCCCATCACCCTCTGAGTGAAAAGGTTACCTCTCAAATTCCCTCTGAATCTCCTGCCTCTCACCCTAAAACTGTGCCCCCTCATCATTGACCCCTCAATAAGGGAACAGCGTCCATACCCCTCATAATCTTATACACCTCAATCATGCCCACCCTGAGTCTTCTCTGCTCTAGAGAAAACAATCCAAGCCTACCCAGACTCTCCTCATAGCTCCAATGCTTCATCCCAGGCAATATGGCACTGATGCTGAATATTGAAGGTGCTTTTAAATTTGATGTCTTATTTTCTTACATAGAAACTAGAAGCAGGAGGAGGCCATTCGGCCCTTCGATCCTGCACCACCATTCAATATGATCATGGCTGACCATGCACTTTCAGTATCCCCACTCCCGCTCTCTCTCCATTCCCCTTGGTCCCTTTTAGCCACAAGGGCCACGTCCAGCTCCCTCTTGAACACATCTAACGAACTGGCCCCAACAGCTTTCTGTGGTAGAGAATTCCACAGGTTCACAACTCTCTGAGTGAAGAAGTTCTTCCTCATCTCAGTCCTCAATGGCTTACCCCTTAGATTGTGACCCCTAGTTCTGGACTTCCCCAACATCGGGAATATTAATCCGCATCTAGCCTGTCCAGTCCCATCAGGATTTTATATGTTTCTATGAGATTCCTCCTCATTCTTCTCAATTCCAGTGAGTACAAGTCCAGTCGATTCACTCTCTCTTCGTACGTCAGTCTTTGCCGACTTTAATGAATGGCATCGATGTGTCTACAGATCTGCTCCTTTCTGGTCTGTCTTTGGCTGTAACTGAGGAAGTCCCAACAAGTTTTTTTTTGGGTTGACTCAAAGCTGCAGGAGATCAGAGCGTCAGAAAGGGGTTATGTGGTAACACCAGTTCCATCGAGTGACTTGTATTTCTGTAAGTGTGGAAGATAAGGGGTGATCCAACTGAGGTGTTTAAATTGATAAAAAGATTTGATCGATTGAATAGAAGGAAACTACTTTCTCTGGTTGGGGAATTCAGTAAGAAGTCTCACAACACCAGGTTAAAGTCCAACAGGTTTATTTGGTAGCAAATACCATAAGCTTTCGGAGCAATGCTCCTTCGTCAGATGGAGTGGTCTCTGTTCTCAAACAGGGCACAGACACACAAATCAAATTACAGAATACTGATTAGAATGCAAATCTCTACAGCCAGCCAGGTCTTAAATGTACAGACAAGAACACACCCGTCAACTCAACACTCTGATCAAAACCTTTGATCTGGACCTTCAGAGCACCCTCCGTGCTTTCATCCCACGTACTCCACGCGTTGGAGATCCCTACTGCCTCCCAAAAATACACAAGGCAAACACACCCGGCCGTCCCATCGTTTCAGGAAACGGAACCCTGTGCGAGAACCTCTCCAGCTATGTCGAGGGCATCTTGAAACCCATTGTACAAAGAACCCCCAGCTTTTGTCGCGACACTACGGACTTCCTACAGAAACTCAACACACATGGAGCAGTTGAACCAGGAGCACTCCTCGTCACAATGGATGTCTCGGCACTCTACACCAGCATCCCCCACGATGATGGCATTGCTGCAACGGCCTCAGTACTCAATGCCGTCAACTGCCAGTTTCCAGATGCAATTTTACAACTCATCCGCTTCATCCTGGATCACAATATCTTCACCTTCAACAACCAGTTCTTCATCCAGACACACGGAACAGCCATGGGGACAAAATTTGCACCTCAATATGCCAACATCTTCATGCACAGGTTCGAACAAGACTTCTTCACCGCACAGGACCTTCAACCGATGCTATACACTAGATACATCGATGACATTTTCTTCCTTTGGAGTCATGGTGAGCAATCACTGAAACAACTATATGATGACATCAACAAGTTCCATCCCACCATCAGACTCACCATGGACTACTCTCCGGAATCGGTTGCATTCTCGGACACACGCATCTCCATTAAGGACGGTCACCTCAGCACCTCACTGTACCGCAAGCCCACGGATAACCTCATGATGCTCCACTTCTCCAGCTTCCACCCTAAACACGTTAAAGAAGCCATCCCCTACGGACAAGCCCTCCGAATACACAGGATCTGCTCGGATGAGGAGGATCGCAACAGACACCTCCAGACGCTGAAAGATGCCCTCATAAGAACAGGATATGGCGCTCGACTCATCGATCAACAGTTCCGACGCGCCACAGCGAAAAACCGCACCGACCTCCTCAGAAGACAAACACGGGACACGGTGGACAGAGTACCCTTCGTCGTCCAGTACTTCCCCAGAGCGGAGAAGCTATGGCATCTCCTCCGGAGCCTTCAACATGTCATTGATGAAGACGAACATCTCGCCAAGGCCATCCCCACACCCCCACTTCTTGCCTTCAAACAACCACGCAACCTCAAACAGACCATTGTCCGCAGCAAACTACCCAGCCTTCAGGAGTACAGTGACCACGACACCACACAACCCTGCCACAGCAACCTCTGCAAGACGTGCCGGATCATCAACACGGATGCCATCATCTCACGTGAGAACACCATCTACCAGGTACACGGTACCTACTCTTGCAACTCGGCCAACGTTGTCTACCTGATACGCTGCAAGAAAGGATGTCCCGAGGCATGGTACATTGGGGAAACCATGCAGACGCTACGACAACGGATGAATGAACACCGCTCGACAATCACCAGGCAAGACTGTTCTCTTCCTGTGGGGGAGCACTTCAGCAGTCACGGGCATTCAGCCTTGGATCTTCAGGTAAGCGTTCTCCAAGGAGGCCTTCACGACACACGACAACGCAGAGTCACTGAGCAGAAACTGATAGCCAAGTTCCGCACACATGAGGACGGTCTAAACCGGGATGTTGGATTTATGTCACATTATCAGTAACCCCCACAGCTTGCCTCCTGGACTTGCACAATTTCACAAGCTGTACTGTCTGGAGTCAATACACATCTCTTTAACCTGTGTTGAATGCTCCCTCCACCCACATTGTCTGTACATTTAAGACCTGGCTGGCTGTAGAGATTTGCATTCTAATTAGTATTCTGTAATTTGATTTCTGTGTCTGTGCACTGTTTGAGAACAGAGACCACTCCATCTGACGAAGGAGCAGTGCTCCGAAAGCTTATGGTATTTGCTACCAAATAAACCTGTTGGACTTTAACCTGGTGTTGTGAGACTTCTTACTGTGCTTACCCCAGTCCAACGCCGGCATCTCCACATCATGGGGAATTCAGACCAAGGGTTGACCACACTTTACAAAGGATGTCAAGGCCTTAGCGAGGAGGCACAGCACATTTATGAGAACTGTAAGTGGGATAAAAGACTTCAATTCCATGGAGAGACCGGAGAAACTAAAACTGTTCCCCTCGGGGCAGAGAAGGTAAAGGGTTTGATAGAGTCACCAAGGAGACAGTGGGGGGAGTTTTCCCATCCCGTCCACCATCAGCCCATCGAGTCTGTACCGACTCTGACAGAGCATCTTACCCAGGCCCACACCCAACCCTGTAACCCCATGCATTTAACCTGCTAATCCCCCTAACCTACACATCTTTGGACACTAACGGACAATTTACCATGGCCAATCCACCTAACCTGTACATCTTTGGAGTGCGGGTGGAAACCGGAGCACCCGGAGGAAACCCACGCAGACAGGGAGAGAACGTGTAAACTCCGCACAGACAGTGACCAAAGCCGGGAATCGAACTTGGGTCCCTAGCGCTGTGAGGCAGCAGTGCTAACCACTGTGCCACCATGTTGTATCACTTCACGGTAGCACAGTGGTAGGGCAGCACGGTAGCACAGTGGTTAGCACTGCTGCTTCACAGCTCCAGGGTCCCGGGTTCGATTCCCGGCTCGGGTCACTGTCTGTGTGGAGTTTGCACATTCTCCTCGTGTCTGCGTGGGTTTCCTCCGGGTGCTCCGGTTTCCTCCCACAGTCCAAAGATGTGCGGGTTAGGTTGATTGGCCAGGTTAAAAATTGCTCCTTAGAGTCCTGAGATGCATAGATTAGCGGGTAAAAATATGTGGGGGTAGGGCCTGGGTGGGATTGTGGTCGGTGCAGACTCGATGGGCTGAATGGCTTCCTTCTGCACTGTAGGGTTTCTGTGATTTCAGAGGTGAACTCAGGTAGCTCTTCCTGTCTTCCCGCTCACCTGAAGCATACACGCAGCTGTTTCAAGCAGATCAAGTTTAGTTAGCGCACTGCGGATTCCAGGATCTTTCTGCTCTCTGGATTCTCACTGAGTTAACCAGTTGAGGCGAGCAGGGAAGCTTATGTTTGAATGCTGAGGCACTTCTGTAGGGAGAGAGACTTGGATTATCGCTGCCCGTGGTCTGATTCCCACACACTCGATTGTGAGGCAAGCTATTAACATGCAGTTGGCCGGGTGGAACACCCATTGTCAGTGGATAGGCAAGCCCCTACCTTTTTGGTATATCCTGGCAATTCTACGTTGTGTTGCCTTTAGCTCACCCGGTAGCATTCCCACCTCAGAGTCAGAAGGTTTGAGTGTTCAAATCCCACTCCTCGTGCACGTACTCGAAGGTAACATTGATTTTATAACGTTGAGTTTTTTCCTGTAACAAAAGCCACAGGGTCTGATGCGTAGGCGTGACTATGGAGTTACACATAGGCCACACCAGGTCAGAGCAGCCGGTTTCCCTTGCTGGAGGATATTGGTGAAATGGTTGAGTTTTTATGGCAATCTGACAGCTTTGTGGGTGGCATGGTGGGACAGTGGTTAGCACTGCTGCCTCACAGCTCCAGGGACCTGGGTTTGATTCCAGGCTTGGGTCACTGTCTGTGTGGAGTTTGCACGTCCTCCCCGTGTCTGCGTGGGTTTCCTCCGGGTGCTCCGGTTTACTCCCACACTCCGAAGATGTGCGGGTTAGGTTGATTAGCCATGCTAGATTGCCCTTAGCATCCCGGGATGTGTAGGTTAGAGGGATTAGCGGGGTAAATATGTGGGGTTACGAGGATAGGGCCTGGGTGGGATTGTTGCCGGTGCAGACTCGATGGGCCAAATGGCCTCCTTCTGCACTGTAGGGATTCTATGACAGATATGAGGGGCCGAATGGCCTTCTTTTACACTATAGGGATTCTATGATTCTGTGACAGACTCGAGAAGGCGAATGGCCTCCTTTTGCACAGTCGGGATTCTATTTTTTCCCGATTACAGCCGAATCCCACAGTTTTCTTTAGAACGGGACAATAGTAGGGTCGTTTACAAAATTTGAAGATTTGCATATCATGGCTGACTCCATTTTGTTGAGGGAGAATGGCCACAGCACAGGGCAGGCCACTCTTGCTGACAGAGATCTCCATTCATGGTGTTTAGGCTGCTGGAGTTGGACTCTGAGGAGAAAACACCAACGTTCCTTCTCACAAATCAAACGATAATTATCTGCCGTCTTGCGATGAGCAGCTGTGAGCTCCTTCGGCAGCTGCTCCCCCTGCCATTTGCTCTCTCTCTCTCTCCTCGCACTCTGTTACAAGGGACTCTGTGTTTTGCTGCATGTCTCTCTGTCCTCTGGATAACGCTCCCATAACTTCAGCTGCTGAACACCTGCTGCCGGCGCTTTGTTGGATGAAGGGATCTTTTCAAGGGCTCAACTGGAGCCCCCAATATCTGGTTCGACCCAGCACCCCGGTTGGGAGCGGTGAGCCGCCATCGGTTTTTGGACAATTAGTGGTCAGAGGGAAGGCTCGCTGTCCAGTCAGAGGTGGTGGACAGCCGATAGGAGGCCCTTTGGACAGGAGGAGCCACACACACGGCCTGCTAAGGTACGGAGCGACATGATGCCTCTGCCCTGAGCCTCCCTCTGCCCTCCTTACCCGGTGATGCAGAAAGTGGCTCCAGGCAAAATAAGACCAATCACTTCCTTCTTGTTGTTGACCAAGTTAACCATAGATCCATAGAAGACTACGGCACAGAATGAGGCCATTTGGGGAGGCAGTGGCGTAGTGGTATTGTCATTGGACTAGTAAGCTAAAGATCCAGGATAATGCTCTGGGGACCGGAGTTCGAATCCCACCGCGGCGGATGGTGAAAATTGAATTCAATAAAAAATTGGAATTAAAAGTCTACCGATGACCGTGAAACCATTGCCGATTGTTGGGAAAACCCATCTGGTTCACTAATGTTCTTTAGGGAAGGAAATCTGCCGTCCTTACCCGGTCTGGCCTACATGTGACTCCAGAGCCACAGCAATGTGGTTGATTCTCAACTGCCCTCTCAAATAGAACATAGACATAGAACAGTACAGCACAGAACAGGCCCTTCGGCCCACGATGTTGTGCTGAGCTTTATCTGAAACCAAGATCAAGCTATCCCACTCCCTATCATCCTGGTGTGCTCCATGTGCCTATCCAATAACTGCTTAAATGTTCCTAAAGTTTCTGACTCCACTATCACTGCAGGCAGTCCATTCCACACCCCAACCACTCTCTGCGTAAAGAACCTACCTCTGATATCCTTCCTGTATCTCCCACCACGAACCCTATAGTTATGCCCCCTTGTAATAGCTCCATCCACCCGAGGAAATAGTCTTTGAACGTTCACTCTATCTATCCCCTTCATCATTTTATACACCTCTATTAAGTCTCCCCTCAGCCTCCTCCGCAGAGGGCAGTTAGGGATGTGCTGTAAATGCGGGCCCAGCCAGCGACGCCAACAGCCTGTCGAATGAATAAATAGTCGTGTCCACGGCGGTCCACAAAGATCTGACTACACTAACCCCATTGTCCAGCGCTTGACCCGTAGCCCTGGGGGTCACGGCAGCAGAAATGGAGGGAAGTGGCCATGGAGGTGGGGGTTAAGAGGGTTGGGGGGGGGGGGGGGGGTTTAGTTAGAGGGCCTCCAAGTCATCCTCGAGCCCTGATCCCTTGGTCCGCCATTGTGGGGCTGCCCCCAGACAGCTGCCGCTCTCCCGACCTCATGGGGCGGTTATACAATTCTGACTGAAGGCCTTCATTTTAATTGCCCTGTTAATTACCGCTGATTCTGGCCGGGTAACAGCTTCACGCTGAAGCAGGCCTCCCCAATAGTGGCTCCGGGGTGGGGGATGATGCTGGGATACCAGCAGGCCGGCTGACTGGGAGGAATTATGCACCCACCTGCCGGCCTCAAGCTTCACCCCTCCCTCCGCTGGGGTTTGAACTCATGAACCTCTGAGTTGGCCACCTAGTGCCAGCACCATTCGGCCTCCACACCTTGTCTATGTTGTATTAGGGAACCATAGCCTTATTTTGGTCCAGAATCATAGAATCCCTACAGTGCAGGAGGAGGCCATGCGGCCCATCGAGCCTGCACCGACCACAATCCCACCCAGACCCTATCCCCATAATCCATGTACTTACCCTAGCTAGTCCCCCCAACGCTAAGGGGCAATTTAGCACGGCCAATTCACCTAACCCGCACATCTTTGGAGTGTGGGAGGAAACCGGAGCACCCGGAGGAAACCCACGCAGACATGGGGAGAACGTGCAGACTCCATACAAACAGTGACCCGAGGCCGGGAATCGAAGCCGGGTCCCTGGCGCTGCGAGACAGCAATGCTAACTACTGCGCCACCCCAAAGCTTGTGTTTTGTTCTGAGAATGGTGGTTGGATAGTTAATAAAGAGTTCAGAGGCCTCGCTCAATTGAAGCAAAGTATCCTGGCAGCAATATCTGAAATATTTCTGATTCATTTCCTGTGTATGATAAATGAGGACAAAGAGCGTACAGTACTTGAACTATAATTCACAAGAATGGTGCTCAGAACCATTAGCACTCAGGAATGGACTGTGTCCATTTCAAAATGCCCAGTGTTGGCACCAGGCACTCCCAGGTGTGGTATATCGGTAGGTGGAATCCAGGATAAAGCACCCGCCATCATCTCTGACAATACCCCTCTGCCCACAGCCAAGAGGACCACCCTCTAAAACATAATTGTGACCACTTTCATTGCCCCTTACATCTGAGTAAGCAAGATTCTGGCGACATGGTGGCACAGTGGTTAGCACTGCTGCCTCACAGCGCCAGGGACCCGGGTTCGATTCCCGGCTCGGGTCTCTGTCTGTGCGGAGTCTGCACGTTCTCCCCGTGTCTGCGTGGGTTTCCTCCGGTTCCTTCCCACAGTCTGAAAGATGTGCTGGTTAGGTGCATTGGCCGTGCTAAATTCTCCCTCAGTGTACCCGAACATGTGCTGGAGTCTGGCGACTAGGGGATTTTCACAGTAACTTCACTGCAGTGTTAACGTAAGCCGACTTGTGACAATAATAAATAAACTTAAAAACCTTATTTGGGGTCACTACAATTGGTGCCACACCCAGCCAATGAGGTGCCAAATGAGGAGCATTTATTCACAGATAATGTGTGTCCAATCAGAGCTCTTTTCACAGAGTCCTCGCAGGATAACAGAGGAGCCTCTCATCCGAGTATTATGGGCTGGATTTGAACTCAGCTCACCGCTGTGAGAATCCAATATATAATTCACCATACCCCTTAATAAAACAGTGACAGTCTGTATTATATAGTACCTCAGTGAGGTACGTCAAGATGCGTTAAGGATCATTACCAGACACATCTGAGACCGACTGCACAAGGTGCTGTTCGGAAAGGTAGCGAAACGTTTGGGTCAAAGATTTAGAGAGAATTGTCAAATCAGAGAGGGATGTGGAGAGGTTTAGATTTGATTTGATTTATTATTGTCACGTGTATTGGGATACAGTGAAAAGGATTGTTTCTTGCGCGCTGTACAGACAAAGCATACTGTACATAAAGTTTATTTATTAGTCTCGCAAGTAGGCTTACATTAACACTGCAATGAAGTTACTGTGAAAATCCTCCTAGTCGCCACACTCCGGCGCCTGTTCGGGTACACTGAGGGAGACTTTAGCATGGCCAATGCACCTAACCAGCACGTCTTTTGGTCTGTGGGAGGAAACTGGAGCACCCGGAGGAAACCCACGCAGACACGGGGAGAATGTGCAGACTCCACACAGACAATGACCCGAGGCGGGAATCGAACCCGGGTCCCTGGCGCTGTGAGGCAGCAAGTGCTAACCGCTGTGCCACCGCGTCTCCTCATCATAGAGTACATAGGGGAGAAGGAAAGGAGAGAGTGCAGAATGTAGTGTTGAAGCCATAGCTAGGGTGTAGAGAAAGATCAGCTTCATATATAGAACAATATTAGCGAGTTTATAAGAGTTAGAGTTTTAAAAGCATAGAGCGAGAGAGAAAGATGGAATTAGAGGGTCTGCTGGGGACAGCTCGCAAGACGTCGCCTTGTTCCAGCGCCATCTTGAATTTTAGGGAGGGATTGTAGTGAAGGAAAAAGGTTGCATTCAAATGCTAGACAAAGGACCCCCCCCTGTGACACCTCCCAAGCACTCGGAATCATTCATGAGCCAAGCAGGTTGGCCTGTTATACTGAGGGCCAGCACAGCCTGGGAATGGGACTGCTGGGATTGCCTCAATCATCTCAGTGTCAAATGCTCAGTCCCGCCGTGGTGACCTGCTGACCTACTCCTGAGGAAGGAGAGCAGTTCAGTTGCTGGTTAGACAACAGGCATAGGTGGCCCCCCCCCCGACCCACACACCCCTCTCTCCCACCCCCCCGCACTCCCCTCCCCGACCCCAATCACAGGGCTTCAGGACCGAGGCAGCTGGAAGCATCGCCGCCAATGGTCGAGCGTTGAAAATGGTGGATGCGCGGAAGTCAGAATGGGAATTGCACAGAGGTCCCGAAGGGTTGTCAGCCGGGCAGTAGGTGAAAGATCCCGGTGTGAGTTGGGAGACAAGCTGCAGGTTTTTGGATGAGCTCACATTTATGGAGAATTGAAATAATCATAGTTTGGGTAGCACGGTGGCACAGTGGTTAGCACTGCTGCCTCACAGCGCCAGGGACCCGGGTTCAATTCCAGCCTCAGACCACTGTCTGTGCAGCCTGCACATTCTCCCCGTGTCTGCGTGGGCTTCCTCCGGGTGCTCCAGTTTCCTCCCACACACCAAAGATGTGGAGGTTTCCTCCACAGTTTGGAAGATGTGCAGGTTAGACCATAAGACCATAAGACATAGGAGCGGAAGTAAGGCCATTCGGCCCATCGAGTCCACTCCACCATTCAATCATGGTTGATTTCAACTCCATTTACCCGCTCTCTCCCCATAGCCCTTAATTCCTCGAGAAATCAAGAATTTATCAATTTCTGTCTTAAAGACGCTCAACGTCTTGGCCTCCACAGCCCTCTGTGGCAATGAATTCCACAGACCTACCACTCTCTGGCTGAAGAAATTTCTCCTCATCTCTGTTCTAAAGTGACTCCCTTTTATTCTAAGGCTGTGCCCCCGCGTCCTAGTCTCCCCTGCTAATGGAAACAACTTCCCTACGTCCATCCTATCTAAGCCGTTCATTATCTTGTAAGTCTCTATCAGATCTCCCCTCAACCTCCTAAACTCCAATGAATATAATCCCACGATCCTCAGACGTTCATCGTATGTCAGGCCTACCATTCCTGGGATCATCCGTGTGAATCTCTGCTGGACCCGCTCCAGTGCCAGTATGTCCTTCCTGAGGTGTGGGGCCCAAAATTGCTCACAGTACTCCAAATGGGGCCTAACCAGTGCTTTATAAAGCCTCAGAAGTACATCCCTGCTTTTGTATTCCAAGCCTCTTGAGATAAATGACAACATTACATTTGCTTTCTTAATTACGGACTCAACCTGCAAGTTTACCTTTAGAGAATCCTGGACTAGGACTCCCAAGTCCCTTTGCACTTTAGCATTATGAATTTTGTCACCGTTTAGAAAATAGTCCATGCCTCTATTCTTTTTTCCAAAGTGCACGACCTCGCACTTGCCCACGTTGAATTTCATCAGCCACTTCTTGGACCACTCTCCTAAACTGTCTAAATCTTTCTGCAGCCTCCCCACCTCCTCAATACTACCTGCCCCTCCACCTATCTTTGTATCATCGGCAAACTTGGCCAGAATGCCCCCAGTCCCGTCATCTAGATCGTTAATATATAAAGAGAACAGCTGTGGCCCCAACACTGAACCCTGCGGGACACCACTTGTCACAGGTTAGGTGGATTGACCATGCGAAATTGCCCCTTAGTAGCCAAAGATGTGCAGGTTGGGCGGATTGGCCATGCTAAATGCGCAGGGTTACGGGAATGGGGCAAGGGTTGGGCCTGGATAAGATGCCCTTTTGGAGAGTCGGTGCAGACCCGATGGGCCAAATGGCCTCCATCTGCACTGTAGGGATTCTATAATGGGAGCACAGGCAGTGTGTTCCAGCAGTTGATTGGCTGAGGAGGGGGAGGCAGTCTTAAGAGCGTAGAAAATAGGAGCATGAGTAGGCCATTCAGCCCTTTGAGATCATTCTGCGATTCAATAAGATGGTGGCTAAGCACAGTTTCCCTCCCCTTGCACTTGATGCTTTCAATATGCAGAGATCTGTCGATCTCAGTCCTCAACATACTGAACGACTGAATCTCCACGGGTCTCTGGGGTAGAGAATTCCAAAGACCGTGAAGAAATTCCTCCTCCTCCAAAACGGCCCACCTCGTATTCTGAGACTGTGCCCACAGCCAAGGGAAACTTCCTTCCTGTATCCCGAGCTCTGTAAATAATTCAAGATGGCCTCTCATTCTTCTAAACCCCAGAGAATAAAGATCCGAATGTTTATAATCTTTCCCCTTGGTGATAAAACGATAAGCCAGATTGATAGGAAGCCCAGGTGGATGAACGAGGGAGGGAAAGCGAGACTTCTGGAACTGTTGTGGGGGAGGGGGGTTTGCGAAGGCACCAAATGAAATGGCGGATCCGCAATGACCTAAAGTTTATTTATTAGAGTCATAAGTCGTCTTGCATTAACACTGCAATGAAGGCCCAACCCCCTCCCTATTCCTGTAACCCTGTGAAAATCTCCTTTTCACAGTAACTTCATTGCAGTGTTAATGTAAGCTTACTTGTGACTAATAAACAAATTTTAACTTTAGTCATCACACTCCGGCGCCTGTTCGGGTTACACTGAGGGAGAATTTAACATGGCCAATCCGCGCCTAACCAGCACGTCTTTCGGAGTGCGGGAGGAAACCGGAGCACCCGGAGGAAACCCACGTAGACACGGGGAGAACATGCAGACTCCGCACAGACAGTCACCCAAGGCCAGGAATCGAACCCGGGTCCCTGGCGCTGTGAGGCAGCAGCGCTAACCGTTGTGCCACCTTGTGTGCCACCCTCAGTGACCTTGCTGTGCCCATTGCGTGCGGCAGTGCACAAAACAAAATAACCTCAATCGCCCCGAAGCATCCTTGACTGACAGATTCGGGACAGAAGCGCTAGAAAGGTTCCGAAACCCGGAGTGATCCTGCGACGTTCGTAAAACCCAAGGGACGTGTGGGCCGCGGGGGAGTTTGAGCGATTGGGATTCAGATCGTGGCTTTGCTTCCGTCTCAGTCTGACCCCCTTGGACACGGTGGCCCCTTATTTCCACTGCTTCCGACAGCCTTGTCCCTGAACCGAGCAAGGAGCGGAACGAAGGGCCTCTTTTATTTTATATAAAGAGCAACTAAAATAATTAGCCCACAGGAAATCCCCTTGGACTGTGCTATCTGAATGCTGCGGGGTCCTCCAGCGAGATAAGGATGTTGTCCTGTCGAAGGAGGCCCTCTGTCCAGCTACCCGCCCCCCAGCTTGGCACCGATTCCAGCCGCTTCGCTAAGCTGGGATTGTGGGAGGCCAAACAAAAGAGGGTTTGTTTGCAGCGCAGTGTAGTCGCTGGATTCCACACAGGGGCTGAGCTGAGATTCTGTGGAACAGCCGCTGCTGCAGACTCCAGGCCTCGAGGGATTGTTTCCTGCACTCTGATAACATCTGGCCGACCAGAGCAAACGCATCAAAGTCGCCTTAACCCCTTTTGTGCCGGAACCTTCCGAGCGACGCTGCCAGCAGCCCAGCGCTCTGTGGGACCCCCCCCCACTCATCCGTCGTGACTGGTTCGAGAGGCTGCCTGCCAGTTTTCTGTTTGACTTAACTGCTGTCTCTGAGAAGGAGGATTTTCACAGTCGATGGTAATTATGGATGAGGCAATCTGTGCGAGTTTGCTGCGGTTTTCGTTCTAATTGTACGAATGAAGTAGAAACTTTTCCCATCTGACTGGTTAAAGCTTTAAACTCATTTTCCCTCGGGTGCTAGCGCTCCTTCCTGCCCTCTCTTTCATTGGCACAGTGGGTTAGCACTGCTGCCTCACAGCGCCAGGGACCCGGGTTCAGTTCCGGCCTCGGGTGACGGTGTGGGGTTTGCACGTTCTCCCCGTGTCTGCACGCGTTTCCTCCGGCTTCCTCCCACCGTCTGAAAGATGCGCGGGTTTAGGTTGATTGGCTATGCTAAATTGGCCCTAGTGTCGGGGGGGATTATAGGATCATAGAATCCCTGCAGTACACAAGGAGGCCATTCGGCCCATCGAGTCTGCACTGACCACAATCCCACCCAGGCCCTATCGCCACAACCCCTCATATTTCCCCTGCTAATCCCGCTGACACTAGGGTTAATTTACCCTGATTAGCAGGGTAAAAATGTGGGTGTGCGGGAATAGGATGTAGTTGGGATTGTGGTCGGTGCAGACTCAATGGGCTGAATAGTCTCCTTCTGCGCTGTAGGAATTTTAAGATTTTTCCTGCTTTTTTGCAAATCTTTAGGTCGGATTGTGGTTCAGGTCGCTTGACCTTGTGTTAATTTGACCCCATTATAGTTACACTTATTTATATTGAGTGCCTCTGTTGAAATCATTTTATTTTATGCTTGGAATTAAGTCCCATTACAGGCACTGTGTGGCCGCTATGTTAGGATAGAAAGATCTAGATTCATATCCTGTGTTTCTAAACCTCAGGATATCACAGCCAATGAAACAGGTCAGAGCCTGGGAACGCTGTGGGGATGAACTCACCTCCTGATTCCCCAAAGCCTGTCCACAAGTCAGGAGTGTGATGGAACTGTGTGTGTGGAGTTTGCTCTTCTCTCGTCTGGTTGAGTGCCGCTCCAACACTTGTCCGATCCGGGACAAAGCAGCGCGCTCCAGTGGCACCCCATCCACCACCTTCAACATCTAATCCCTCCACCACCAATACACAGTGGCACCGTGAGTACCATCTACAAGATGCACTGCAGCAACTCACCAAGGTTCCTTAGGTAGCACCTTCCAAACCCACGACCTCCACCATCTCGAAGGACGAGGGCAGCAGACACATGGGGACACCACCATCTGGAGTTTCCCCTCCAAGCCACTCACCCATCCCAACTTGGAAATAAATCGGCCGTTTCTTCGTTGTTGCTGCGGCAAAATCCTGGAACCCCCCCCCTAACAGCACTGTGGGTGTATCTCCACCACATGGACCCGCAGCGTTTCAAGAAGGCAGCTCACAACCACCTTCTCAAGAGCCGGGCCGGGCAGCACGGTGGCACAGTGGTCAGCACTGCTGTCCCATAGCACCAGGGACCCAGGTTCAATTCCAGCCTCGGGTCACTGTCTGTGTGGAGTTTGCACATTCTCCCCGTGTCTGCGTGGGTTTCCTCCGGGTGCTCCGGTTTCCTCGCACTGTCCAAAGATGTGCAGGTTAGGTGGATTGGCCATGCTAAATTTCCCCTTAGTGTCAGGGGGACTGGTTAGGGTAAGTGCATGGGGTTATGGGGATCGGGCCTGGGTGGGATTATGGTCGGTGCAGACTCGATGGGCCGAATGGCCTTCTTTTGCACTTAGGGATGCTATGATTCTATGAATTAAGGATGGGCAATAAATACTGGCCTAGCCAGAGACACCCACACCCTGGGAATGAATATTTTAAAAAGTAATTATAAATTATATTCACTGCTGTAATGTAGGGAAACGTAACAGCCAAAAAGGATGTTCATTATACTCAGCTTATGACATGTGAGACTTGGCGCACAATATTTGACTTGGATATCTAGAAATCCCAGCTAGCAGGCACGTTGCAAGCTACCCCGTGTTGGGTCCTTCCACACTGAGGGGATATGTCCATTATGCAGCTGAGGATGCCACTCTGAGCTCAGCTGCCCCAATCCTAACTCGCACTGACTCCCAAACACCGTCCCATCCTCATCGACATTGCCCCTGATGTGTCACTGCAAAGCTCTCACCCTCATCTTCAATTTCCTCCGATCCCGGACTCTCTGACCTTCCCCAAACTCCAACTCTGCCCTCTTGCCCACCTTCTGCTTGCTTCACCCCAAGCATTGACTGCTTTGCCTCTTGTCAGCTTGGTGCCTTGTTCTGGGTACCCTCGCTCTGCCTTTCCAGCTCCCCCTCCTCATTAAGACCCCTTTCTAAAAGACAGCTCATGGACCAAATCTTTTGGTTGCCCGTCCTAATAGTTGTAGATTATTCATTGGCCTGAAAATGCCGACGGGTAATTTTCCTCCCACGGCATAGGCGCTATATAAATGCAAGTTGTTGTTGGTGAGGCCTAGGGCAGTTGAACGGCTGCTGATGTTCCTAGCTGTGGCAGGACTAGGAGGCTGGAGCATTCGATCCAGGACTCAGTGTGCGGAAATTGATGACCTCGTTCAGGCGAGCCTCGTAAAATACCACCCAAGGCCAACAGAGAATTCAGCTCTGTGAGCCTTGCCCGACCCGGGAGGTACAATTCCAGCCGGTGTCTGCTTTAGTTGGGTGGCAGACAGGCAAAAAACTGCTTCTGACAACCAGCACCTCGATCGAACGGACATAGTGGGCGATGTGGCATCCGGTGCGTACGTCTTGTCGTGTTTGAGAGAATGGCGGCAGGACGCCACTGGCTCTCGGTGTGGAGTTCCAGGTGTCCCCGGTGTGACCAGACACTGCTCTCGGCCTGTGGGTGGCCTCCAACAGTCAGGCAGTCTCTGTCCTCCTCAAGGGGCAGATCGGCTGGTGATTGTGGGTCAAAGGTTTAACACAGAGCAAGCCATCTGCGACAGGCTCAAATTAATCTGATTCTCGGGCCTACAGAGGCCTGAGAGGCCTACTTGGCTGGCTGACACTATGAGGCCGGGGCTCTCTCTGGGTGAACCTCTCTCCTCCGATGATGTACTGCTCTATATCTTGGAGAAGGCCCATCCCAGGAGGAAAGACCAGTTCAGACCAGTATTTCCCCTGTGTTGCCGTTGTTTTGCCTCTGGGCAGATGTGGCCCAGCTGTTTACTGAGTGACTGCCGATTCCTTCAGAGAGTGGCCCAGTGAGACCCCCCACCCCCGTTTCTTCCCCGAGGTGTGATGTGTGCTCCCTCTATCAGACAAGTGAGCGCTGTTTAATCGGGTTCAAGTGATGGTGAGGTGTGGGATCGCAATGGGCCTTGCCCACAGCTGGCTGAGCTGGAGGGAGGTCTGAAATAAAGAACACGCTCTGAGGCAAAGTCCAGAGCTGAATTTCACAGCAGCTGCGGGATTTCTTGTTCATTCTCCCAGCTCTTGGCAAAACACAAACACACACTGACATTCGCACACTCACTCACACACACTCACTCACTCATTCACTCACACACACTCACTCACTCACTCACTCACTCACACACACTCACTCACACACACACACTCACTCACACACACACACACACTCACTCACTCACTCACTCACACACACTCACTCACTCACTCACTCACTCACTCACTCACTCACACACACTCACTCACACACACACACACTCACTCACTCACACACACACACACTCACTCACTCACTCACTCACACACACTCACTCACTCACTCACTCACTCACACTCACTCACTCACTCACACACACTCACTCACTCACTCACTCACTCACTCACACTCATTCACTCACTCACACACTCACTCACTCACTCACTCACTCACTCACTCACTCACTCACTCACACTCACACACACTCACTCACTCACTCACTCACACACACTCACTCACTCACTCACTCACACTCACTCACTCACTCACTCACACTCACTCACTCACTCACTCACACACACTCACTCACTCACTCACTCACACTCACTCACTCACTCACTCACTCACTCACACACACTCACTCACTCACTCACACACACACACACACACTCACAAACACACACACACTCACACACTCACTCACACACACACTCACAAACACACACACACTCACACACACACACTCACACACACACACACACACTCACAAACACACACACACTCACACACACTCACTCACACACACTCACACTCACTCACACACACTCACTCACACTCACTCACTCACACACTCACTCACACACACTCACACTCACACACACTCACACTCACTCACACACTCACTCACACACACACACTCACATTCACTCACTCACTCACACACACTCACTCACACACACTCACTAACACACTCACTCACATTCACTCACTCACATTCACTCACACATTCACTCACTCACTCTCACACACACTCACTCACACTCACTCACACTCACTCACACACACACTCACACTCACTCACACTCACTCACTCACACACATTCACACACTCACTCACTCACACACTCACTCACACTCACACACTCACACACACACACTCACAAACACACACACTCTCTCACACTCACGCACATACACGCACTCTCACACACACGCACTCACACACACACCCACTCACCCACTCACACACTCACACACACACTCACACACATTCACACACACACACACTCACGCACACACTCACATACACATACACACACTCTCTCACACTCACGCACATACACGCACTCTCACACACACACACCCACTCACACACACTCACACTCACACACACACTCACACACACACACACACTCACACACACACACACACTCACCCACTCACACACACTCACACACTCACTCACACACACACTCACACACACACACACGCACACACTCACACACACACTCACACACACACACTCACACTCACTCACACACACACACTCACACACACACTCACACACACACTCACACACACACACACACACGCACACTCACACACACACTCACACACTCACACACACACTCACACACATTCACACACACACTCACGCACACACTCACATACACATACACACACTCTCTCACACTCACGCACATACATGCACTCTCACACACACACCCACTCACACACACTCACACACACACACACTCACACACACTCACACACACTCACTCACACACTCACTCACATTCACTCACTCACTCTCACACACACTCACTCACACTCACTCACACTCACTCACACACACACTCACTCACACTCACTCACTCACTCACACACACTCACTCACACTCACTCACACTCACACACACTCACAAACACACACACTCTCTCACACTCACGCACATACACGCACTCTCACACACACGCACTCTCACACACACACCCACTCACACACACTCACACACATTCACACACACACACACACTCACGCACACACTCACATACACATACACACACTCTCTCACACTCACGCACATACACGCACTCTCACACACACACACCCACTCACACACACTCACACACACACTCACACACACACTCACACACACTCACACACACACACCCACTCACCCACTCACACACTCACACACACTCACACACATTCACACACACACACACACTCACACACACACACACACACACACTCACATACACATACACACACTCTCTCACACTCACGCACATACACGCACTCTCACACACACACACCCACTCACACACACTCACACACACACTCACTCACACTCACACACACACACACTCACACACGCACACACTCGCACATCACACGCACACTCGCATGCACACACAGACACACACACAAGCATGCACGCATACATGCATGGCACACAAAAACACACATACTCTCACACATGCATGCGCACACAGATACACACTCAACACGCACACTCACACGCACACTCACACGCACACCCACATGCTCACTCACACACACTCTCACACACACTCACATGCACAGACACAGGCACACTCTCACACACTCATTCATACTCTCTCTCACTCACTCACACACGCACACACACTCACATTCAGTCACACTCACACACTCAGTCTCTCACAAACACTCACACACACTCTTGCATACACACACTCACTCACACGCACTGACACACGCACACACACTGACACTCACACACACGCACACACACACTGACACTCACACACACACGGACACACACACTGACACTCACATGCACTGACGCTCACACACGCACACACACACACGCATGCACACACAGACACACCCATAAACACACGCACACTCTCTCACACATGCATGCGCGCACACATACACATTCAACATGCACACTCACATGCACACTCACATGCACACACAGACACAGGCACACTCTCACACACTCATTCATACTCTCTCTTACACTCACACACACACACACACACACACACGCAAGTTGAGAGTTGTACAGTTCATGGAGTCTCCGGCTAAAACTGTAGCAACAGAAATAAGTGACTTGTTGGACAGAGGTGACAGTGAGAGTGCAGTGAACACTGGGAGAGGCTGTGCTTTCTCACAAACCTGTGTGAGGAGGGAAGTGCTTCAGTGGGGTAGGGGGGGAGAGAGAGAGAGAGAGAGAGAGAGACAGCTGCTTGCTTCGAGCTTGCTGGCTTCCACACATCCCAGTGGAGAGACGTCATCGTTTAGGAATACTTTCAGAGCTGTTTGTCTGAGTCCGCTTGCAGCAAGGCCTCAGAGAAAGTCTTCCCCCATTGAAGCCGCTCTGCTCTCTCCAGCCCGGGGTGTGGGGAGCTGGGGAACCGGCTCTGCCGTGGCTGAGATTGAGTGTCCCGTCCCCTCGGCTGGCCGGGTGCCCCAGGAATGCGAGGCGCAAGCAACACATGCCGATGAGCGTAAGTTTTTATTTAGAAACCTGAACACTTGCTGCTCCATTGTGCCAGTTGTCAGGGCCAGCTCTAATAACGCCTGCTGAGAGTGACGACTGGCAGATGATTTGTTGAGCTGCTGTGTCAGGGTCTGTGTGCCCTGCACTCGAGATCTTCAGTGAGAGGGGGGGGGGGGGGGGGGTCTCCCGCCTCCTTGTCGCTGCGGTCGCCCTGGTAGGAGCAATGGCCGAAAGCTGTGATGCAGACCCTGAGCTCCCAGAGTGTCACTGTGATGTTAACAGGCAGGTCAATTCTTTTCATTCTCTTTCTGCTCCTGCATGCTTGGGTAGAGAACCCAACACCCCCCCCCTTTACGCTGTTGACTCTGGCTTCCTGTCTTCCAGCCACCAGGGTGGTGTTAATTTGCCGCTGTCCCTTCACCTTGTCCTTGTAAATTCCGATTGCACATCCCTGCCAAAGAGCCACGCTTCCCCACTCTGACAATAGCACACAGCCGCATCCGGCTCCCCAGAAAACCCCAGCGAGCTAGCTCTCACAGGCAGCTGGCAGCATGCTGAGTTACTGTCACTTGGGTGGCACGGTGGTTAGCACGGCTGCCTCACAGCGCCAGGGACCCCGGGTTCGATTCCAGCCTCGGGTCACTGTCTGTGCAGAGTCTGCACTGTGTCTGCGTGGGCTTCCTCCCACAGTCCGAAAGACGTGCTGGTTAGGGCGCATTGGCCGTGCTAAATTCTCCCTCAGTGTAACCCGAACAGGTGTCGGGAGTGTGGCGACCAGGGGATTTTCACAGTAACTTCATTGCAGTGTTAATGTAAGCCTTACTTGTGACACTGATAAATAGACTTTAAACTTCATTCCTGGAGGAATCTCCCTGCGAGGTGCGGGCTGATCCCTGATCGCAGGACAGAGCAACTTTCTGCTCAGGGCACGCCTCCAGCTGCTCTTTACTGATACCAACTGAATGGCAACTTTCACTGCGATTAGCCAGGTCAAAATTGGGATTAGCAATTTAACCTTCGGGCTAGTTTGAGTGAAATAAAGGCCCAGATTTTTTTTTCTGGCAAGTTTGGTTCGACTTTAACCCACCCTCTCCATCTCAGAAATCATTTCATTTCATTTGATTTATTATTGTCACATGTATTAAACAAAGAACAAAGAACAGTACAGCACAGGAAACAGGCCCTTCGGCCCTCCAAGCCTGTGCCGCTCATTGGTCCAACTAGACCATTCGTTTGTATCCTTCCATTCCCAGGCTGCTCATGTGACTATCCAGGTAAGTCTTAAACGATGCCAGCGTGTCTGCCTCCACCACCCTACTTAGCAGCGCATTCCAGGCCCCCACCACCCTCTGTGTAAAAACGTCCCTCTGATATCTGAGTATTAGTATACAATGAAAAGTATTGTTTCCTGCGCCCTATACAGACAAAGCATACCGTTCATAAAGAAGGAAAGGAGAGGGTGCAGAATATAATGTTACAGTCATAGCTAGGGTGTAGAGAAAGATCAACTTAATGTGAGGTAGGTCCATTCAAAAGTCTGACAGCAGCAGGGAAGAAGCTGTTTTGGAGTCGGTTGGTACATGACCCCAGATTTTTGTATCTTTTTCCCAACGGAAGAAGATGGAAGAGAGAATGTCCGGGGTGTGTGGGGTTATTAATTATGCCGGCTGCTTTGCCGAGGCAGCAGGAAGTGTAGACAGAGTCAATGGATGGGAGGCTGGTTTGTGTGATCGATTGGGCTACATTCACGACCCTTTGTAGTTCCTTGCGGTCTTGGGCAGAGCAGGAGCCATACCAAGCTGTGATACAACCAGAAAGAATGCTTTCTATCGTGCATCTGTAAAAGTTGGTGAGAGTCATAGCTGACATGCCAAATTTCCTTAGTCTTCTGAGAAAGTAGAGGTGTTGGTGAACTTTCTTAACTATAGTGTCGGCATGGGGGGACCAGGGCAGGTTGTTGGTGACCTGGACACCTAAAAACTTGAAGCTCTCGACCATTTCTACTTCGCCCCTGTTGATGTAGACAGGGGCATGTTCTCCACTGCGCTTCCTGAAGTCGATGACAATCTCCTTCATTTTGTTGACATTGAGGGAGAGATTATTGTTGTCACACCAGTTCACCAGCTTCTCTATCCTACAGTGCAGAAGGAGGCCATTCAGCCCATTGAACCTGCACTGACAACAATCCCGCCCAGGCTCTATCCCCGTAACCCCACATATTTACCCTGCTAGTCCCCTTGCCATTAAGGGCAATTTGGCACGGCCAATCCACCGAACCCACATATCTTTGGACTGTGGGAGGAAACCGGAGGTAGTGGTAGTTAGCACTGCTGCCTCTCAGCGCCAGGAACCTGGGTTCATTTCCCGGCTTGGGTCACTGTCTGTGCAAAGTCTGTACGTTCTCCCCATGTCTGCGTGGGTTTCCTCCCACACTCCAAAGATGTGCGGGTTAAGTTGATTGGCCATGATAAATTGACCCTTAGTATCAGGGAGATTAGTAGGGTAAATACGCGAGTTTATGGGGATAGGGTCTGGGTGGGATTGTGGTCGGTGCAGACTCGATGGGCCGAATGGCCTCCTCCTGCACTGTAGGGATTCTATGAAAATCGTCATTTTAAAAAATCTCCAACAACAATTCACAACCTGAGGGAGTGAGACTTCACCCTTTTTATTGTTCGCTTTGAACAATAAGATGTTGATTGTTAGTCATTAATTATTATCATCTCGTTAGGTGGATACTTACACCATTAATTAGCGGGCTTAACTTTCAGTGGCAAGTTTAGTGGACAGATGATGTGAAAATGTGGCAATTTTGTGGAATGCATGGGGGAGGCCAGTGGCGAGAGTCTATTTTCGCAAAGAAACATCACGCACCCCCCAGCAACTTGTGCCAATTCGTATTTCATTGGGTATCCCTTCCTTGCCATACATTGGAGGAAAATTTGCATGTTAGTAGCAAGGGGCTAGAATTTGCTGACCTCGCCCGTGGCTGGGATTCTCCAGTCCCGCTGCAGTGAATGAAGAGTTGGCTGAGCGCCAAATTCCCTGTCCTCACTGGCAGCGGCGGGGCGTGGAGAACCGGAAAATTCCGGCCGGGATGTTTCGTTCACAAAACATCGCTTTATCCGTAAACTCTTGACAGATTTTGATGCAAGAATTTTGGGGGAACAGAAAGTGACCCTTCGTTCATTTTAAGGTGAGCTTAAATACACGCACAGTTAAATCCTCCGAGTTCTAAAGGTGTTTCCACCCAGGCAGCTGCCTGAACCACATCCGTGAGCCCAGATGCATTCAAAGCAATAGAATAGAATGCCTGCAGTGCAGAAGGAGGCCATTCGGCCCATTGAGCCTCCACCAACAACAATCCCAACCAGGCCCCATTTCCCATAACCCCAAGTATTTACCCTGCTTATCCTCTGGGCACTAAGGGGCAATTTAGCATGGCCAATCCTCCTAACCTGCGCATCTTTGGACACTAAAGAGCAATTTAGCATGGCCAATCCTCCTAACCCACACATCTTTGGACACTAAGGGGCAATTTAGCATGGCGAATCCGCCTAACCTGCACATCTTTGGAGACAGAAAATGAAACAGTTGGTAGAGCAACAGGTTAGTGAGGGATATAGAATCTCACAAGGACTTGATTAAAGACAAGCCTGGCAGTCTTGGAATGCTAGATTAGTTGAAACCTAACCGCCTTAGCCCTGACATTCTGCCACTACGTTCCCAAGTGCCGTCAGTGTTCTGCCTGACGATCTGAAGCAGATGTTGGTTACTGCGTACACTGTGCCATTCATTCATACCCTTACGCTCGCTTTGTTGCAGTTTCCCTTGAGGCTTTTATCCCCATTCTTGTCGGCTTGCCGATTTAAAATCAAACAAAGTGTCCAGCAAACGCAGGACCCTTCACTTTTCTAAGGGTCATAAATATAAAAGAGTCTCTCGTAAGTCCTTGAGGAACGACAGAAGAAGCTTCTACACCCACAGAGTGATGAGACTGTGGGACCCTCTACCATCAGTGGCCAATCCACCTAACTTGCACATCTTTGGACCCCATAGGACAATTTAGCATGGCCAATCCTCCTAACCCACACATTTTTGGACACTAAGGGTCAATTTAGCATGGCCAATCAACCTAACCTGCACATCTTTGGAGTGTGGGAGGAAACCAGAGCACCCGGAGGAAACGCACGCAGACAGAGGGAGAACGTGTAAACTCCACACAGACGGCCACCCGAGGCTGGAATCGAACCCGGGTTCCTGGCTCTGTGAGGCAGCAGTGCTAACCACTGTGCCACAGTGCCGCCTTGTATAGAGGCTTGATTGGAGCATAAATGCCAGCCAAGACCAGTTGGGCTGAATGGCCTGTGGCTCTGCAGTCTGCGTACACAGTTTCTGGGGATGGAGGATTATTTGGTTCCACTCTGTCTCGATGGGTTCTCAGGGAGAGTACGGTGGATTTTCCGGCTATGCTCGTCCCCAAGGACGGAAAATCCGAGGTCAATGGTTCGTGTCCCGCCCGCTACGATTCCCGTGGTTGGGGGAGGGGAAAATTACCCCCGATGAGTCCAATGCACAGTCTGTAGATTCTGCCACATGTAGGGTCGGTGGTGTCTGAAAGGGTCGGACAGACGGATTGTTTGGAGGTTTGTGCATTCCCCCCAACTTCTCAGCTTCACCTCCGCACATTCCCGGCGAAGTCTCTCACCATGGCCAGTGCCAGGCCGAGGGAGCCTTCGCCATGTTGGTCGGTGACCACGAGTCTGCCATGAATCGGCGGGGATGTTTGACTCCTTCGGAGATGTTTTGGGGACACCCCGAAAGCGCCTCCTCCATCCTCCTGGGAGTCTCCGGCTGTAACTGGGTCCTGACTGGATCATTTTTAAAATTCATTTGTGGGACATGGGCAGCATTTATTGCCCATCCCTAGTTGCCCTTGGAGGGCAGTTGAGAGTCAACCATATTGCTGTGGCTCTGGAGTCACATGTAGGCCAGACTGGGTAAGGACGGCAGGTTTCCTTCCCTAAAGGGCCATCAGTGAACCAGATGGGTTTTTCTGACAATGGTTTCATGGTCATCAGTAGATTCTTAATTCCAGATTTGTTTTATTGAATTCAAATTCCACCATCTACCACAATGGGTGGCACGGTGGCACAGTGGTTAGCACTGCTGCCTCACAGCGCCAGGACCCGGTTCAATTCCTGGCTTGGGTCACTGTCTGTGCGGAGTTTGCACATTCTCCCCATGTCTGCATGGGTTTCCTCCGGGTGCTCTGGTTTCCTCACACAGTAAGAAGTCTCACAACACCAGGTTAAAGTCCAACAGGTTTATTTGGTAGCAAATACCATAGGCTTTCGGAGCGCTGCTCCTTCGTCAGATGGAGTGGAAATGTGCTCTCAAACAGTGCACAGAGACACAGAAATCAAGTTACAGAATACTAATTAGAATGCGAATCCCTACAGCCAGCCAGGTCTTAAAGGTACAGACAATGTGGGTGGAGGGAGCATTAAACACAGGTTAAAGAGATGTGTATTGTCTCCAGACAGAACAGCTAGTGAGATTCTGCAAGTCCAGGAGGCAAGCTGTGGGGGTTACCGATAATGTGACATAAATCCAACATCCCGGTTTAGGCCGTCCTCATGTGTGTGGAACTTGGCTATCAGTTTCTGCTCAGCGACTCTGCGCTGTCGTGTGTCGTGAAGGCCGCCTTGGAGAACGCTTACCTGAAGATCCAAGGCTGAATGCCCGTGACTGCTGAAGTGCTCCCCCACAGGAAGAGAACAGTCTTGCCTGGTGATTGTCGAGCGGTGTTCATTCATCTGTTGTCGTAGCGTCTGCATGGTTTCCCCAATGTTACGCTAAGACCTGGCTGGCTGTAGGGATTCGCATTCTAATTAGTATTCTGTAACTTGATTTCTGTGTCTCTGTGCACTGTTTGAGAGCACATTTCCACTCCATCTGACGAAGGAGCAGCGCTCCGAAAGCTTATGGTATTTGCTACCAAATAAACCTGTTGGACTTTAACCTGGCGTTGTGAGACTTCTTACTGTGCTTACCCCAGTCCAACGCCGGCATTTCCACATCATAACTACCTTCCTCACACAGTCCAAAGATGTGCTGGTTAGGTGAATTGGCCATGTTAAATTCTCCCTCAGTGTACCTGAACAGGCGCCGGAGTGTGGCAGCTAGGGAATTTTCACAGTAACTTCACTGCAGTGAAGCCTACTTGTGACTAATAAATAAACTTTACTTTAAAAAAATCTGCCGTGTCGCGATTCGAACCCAGGTCCCCAGAACATTAGCTGATTTTCTGGATTAGTAGTCTAGCGATAATACCACTCGGCCAACACCTCCTCCTTCATGAGTTTGCTGTCAGGCACTGTGGGTGTTAGTGCCTGTAAACTCTCTGCGGTAACTTCTGTGTAAATCTATGCAACACGAGACAAGAGCATGAAAAGTCGAACCTGCTTGAAAGCCCTGTTACCAGTCATGACTGAGCTGAGTTTATTCATTAATTATGCTTTTTGAAGTACTGCTGCTCTCGACACTCATTCGTTTGAAGTATTAGCTTCAGTCGTTAATGTGTGTTGAGAAGTGAACTTAAAAATCTTGAATTCATTACCATTTGGGTGGTAGCTTTTTTGTCAGATGTCAGATAACTTGCAGAAGTTGAATTGATCACAGAATCCCTACAGTGCAGAAGGAGGCCATTCAGCCCATCGAGTCTGCACCGACCACAATCCCACCCAGGCTCTATCCCCGTAACCCTATCATTTACCCTAGCTAGTCCCCCAACACTAAGGGGCAATTTAGCATGGCCAATCCACCTAACCCGCACATCTTTCAGACTGTGGGAGGAAACCAGAGCACCCGGAGGAAACCCACGCAGACACGGAGAGAACTCCACACAGACAGTAACCCAAGACTGGAATTGAACCTGGGTCCCTAGTGCTGTGAGGCAACAGTGCTAACCACTGTACCACCGTGCCGCCCCAAATCTATGAAAGCTGGATTCTATTCCGAATATTCTCCATCTTGCCCTCTGATGCTCATATTCACATAGAATTTACATCAAATTTACACGCCCCAACACGCAAAACCAGCTCTGCACCTGTTTGTACACCTGACACCAGACTTCATCAGCACAGACATTGGGTAGCACATACTGACCACATTGGAAAGAAAAAAAAAAGCACTTCCATTTATATAGCACCTCAGGATGTAAATAAGTGATTTACAGGCAATCTCATACCCTTTGAAGTGTAGAGATTATTGCAATGAAGAAAGCACGCTAACCCATTTGTACACAGCAGTCACATTCCTACAAACGGCACGGTGGCACAGTGGTTAGCACAGCTGCCTCACACGCCAGGGATCCGGGTTCGATTCCCAGCCTCGGGTCACTGTCTGTGTGGAGTTTGCATGTTCTCCCCGTGTCCGCGTAGGTTTCCTCGGGGTGCTCCGGTTTCCTCCCACAGTCCAAAGATGTGCAAGTTAGGTGGATTGGCCATGCTAAATTGCCCCTTAGCATTAGGGGAATTAGCAGCGTAAATACGTGGAGTCACAGGGATAGGGCCTGGGTGGGATTGTGGTTGGTACAGACTCGATGGGCTGAATAGCCTCCTTCTGCACACTAGCATTCTATGATTCTATGAAACAGCAATGTGATGACGACCAGATAATCCGTTTTTGTGATGTTGGTTAAGGGCTAAATGTTGACTATGGAATCATAGAATCCCTACATTACAGAAAGAGGCCATTTGGCCCATCGAGTCTGCACCAATTTCCTGAAAGAGCATCCCAACCAGGCCCTCCCCTTCGCCCTATCCCTGTAAACTCGCACATTTAGTATGGCCAATCCACCTAACCTACACATCTTTGGGCACTAAGGGGAATTTAGCATGGCCAAGTAATGTCTTGAAATCCTTTTCGTTCTTCTGGGAGAGCTTTGATTTCTCATTTAATCAAAAACCAGCACTTCCTTTGCCACCGCAACAGAACATTAGTCTGGATTTTGTGCCAAATCCTCTGGAGTGAGACTATCCACTCGCACTGACTCAGAGCATGGAGGTGCTATCACTAAACCAATGTAAAAACAGGAAAGGCTGGCAGTGCGTGACAGGTCAGGCTGCTGAGACAAACCGCTTCAGTTAACTTCCACCCTCTGAAGCCATGGTTGACACAAGGCAGGAGTGTAATGGAGCACCCTCCACTTGCCTGGATGTGTGCCGCTCCAACAACATTCATGAAGCTCCCAGGATAAAGCAGCCTGCTTAATAGTTACCCCTTTCACAAACATTCACTCCCTCCACCACCGACGCAACCATGTGTACCATCTACAAGATGCACTGCAGGATCTCACCAAGGTTCCTTAGGCAGCACCTTCCAAACCCATGGCCACCACTCATAGAATCCCTACAGTACAGGAAGAGGCCATTTGGCCCATCGAGTCTGCACCGACCACAATCCCACCCAGGCCCTACCCCCATATCCCTACATATTTTACCCACTAATCCCTCTAACCTGCGCATCTCAGGACACTAAGGGGCAATTTTAGCATGGCCAATCAACCTAACCCGCACATCTTTGGACTGTGGGAGGAAACCGGAGCACCCGGAGGAAATCCACACAGACATGGGGAGAATGTGCAAACTCCACACGGACAGTGACCCAAGCCGGGAATCGAACCCAGGTCCCTGGAGCTGTGAAGCAGCAGTGCTAACCACTGCGCTACCGTGTCTAGAAGGACAAAGGCAACTGATACCTGGGAACACCACCACCTGGAGGTTCCCTCCAAGACACTCACCATCCCGACTTGGAAATATATCAGCCACTGTCACTGGTCAAAATCCTGAAATTTCCTCCCTAACAGCACTGTGGATGTGCCTACACCTCAGGGACTGCAGTGGGTTCAAGAAGGGAGCTCGCCCACCACCTTCTCAAGGGGCAAATAGGGATGGGCAATAAGAACAAAGGACAAAAAAAATTACAGCACAGGAACAGGCCCTTCGGCCCTCCAAGCCTGCACCGACCATGCTGCCCGACTGAACCAAAACCATCTACCCTTCCGAGGACCATATCCCTCTATTCCCATCCTATTCATGTATTTGTCAAGACTCCCCTTAAAAGTCGCTATCGTATCTGCTTCCACCACTATTAAGTGCTGGCCTAGCCAGTGTTGCCCATATCCCATAAATTAATTTTTAAAAGAATTTGCGGCAAATATACTTGGGAATTTTCCAAACATTGTTGTGACTTTGGAAGAATCTGGAGATGGAGGCAAAAAAATAAGGCCTGAAACTCAGTTGGAAGAGCAGTAGGTTCCAATATGGCCTGTAATTGACATGGAGCTGTTTTCATTGATGAGCGGAAATACAGGGAGATTCCACTTCTACAAGCCAGCCTTTCATTAGGCAGCTTTTTAACAGTTGGTGTTGGGGGAGTTCTTCAGTTGGGAGGCATTCTTCGAGAACAGTGAGAGCTTTAACCAATGCAACGTTAAAAAGTGTAAGGCCATCAGCATTACAGAACAGGCACATATTCATTCCGAATCCAACACTCAAGTTTAGCAGCGCTGATGAGTCATGCGAATGGCACATTTGGTGATTTCTCTCTCCTGTGAATTAACGAGTAAAATTTTGAATTGTTTAAGGAGGTAAGATGTCCCCTGAGATGAGTCTTCCCCAGGACGGTAGAATTAGAATAATTTAACCTTCCAGATCAGAAAGGACAAAGAACAGTACAGCACAGGAAGAGGCCCTTCGGCCCTCCAAGCCTGTGCCGATCGTGATGCCCTAACTATATTAAAATAAATCTTCTGCCCTTACTCGGACCGTATCCCTCTATTCCCTCCCTATTCATGTACCCATCCAGATGCCTCTTAAATGTTGCTAATGTGCCTGCTTCCACCACCTCCTCTGGCAGCCAGGCACCCACCACACTCTGGGTGAAAAACTTCCCCCTCACATCTCCCTTAAACTTTCCCCCTCTCATCTTGAACCTGTGCCCCCCCTGTAATTGACACTTCCACCCTGGGAAAAAGCCTCTGACTATCCACCCTTTCTATGCCTCTCATTATGTTATAGACCTTTATCAGGTCTCCCCTCGGCCTCTGTCTTTCCAGTGAAAACAATCCTAGTTTATTCAACCTCTCCTCGTAGTCAACGCTCTCGAGACCAGGGGCCATTTGGCCCATTTTGCCAGTGCTAGCTCTTTGAAGCTGCTACTCAATTAGCCCCGCGTTCCTGCTCTATCCCCGTGGACCTGTACTTTGACCTGGGTCAGGCTGGGAGTTGTTGTGAGGGAGCTCTAGCTCAGGGTCCACCCATTCCACATGATCGTTACAACCTGAGAGATTCCTATTGGTGAAAGATGTTAAACCAGCTGGCCTTTTGCAGTGTTAGACACTGACAAATAATTGACCCGCCAACTTAAAAATAAGTTATAATATTCCAAGTTATGCTTTGAGTTTCTGTTTTGCATGCAGTTTCCCCCAGGGCTGTGTTTGAGTTAACCGCTAAATTAACTGGATTCACCGGCCTCCTTGCCAAGTGCAATTTGCCATTTTTGTAACGAGTGAGAATCTCTCCATCCGTCTCACTCTTTGTCCGTTCCTCTCTCCCTTCATCCCTCTTTTCCTCCTTCACTTCATCCCCCAGGTGATTGGAACAGCTGGACTTGTTTCTGCAACATTCCAGGAATGTGGCTCCCAATGCAGTGCACTGTTACAGTGTGGTTCTAGTGCAGTGCACTGCCATACAGTGTGGTTCCAGTGCAGTGCACTGCCATACAGTGTGGTTCCCAGTGTAATTGTCAGTGCAGAGTGCTGCAATGCAGTGCAGTTCCCAGTGCAGTTTGCTACAATACAGTGCGGTTCCCAGTGCAGTGTGCTGTAATGCAGTGCGGTTCCCAGTGCAGAGAGCTGTAATGCAGTGCGGTTCCCAGTGCAGTGTGCTGTAATGCAGTGTGGTTCCCAGTGCAGAATGCTGTAATGCAGTGCGGTTTCCAGTGCAGTGTGCTGTAATGCAGTGCGGTTCCCAGTGCAGAGTGCTGAAATGCAGTGCGGTTCCCAGTGCAGTGTGCTGTAATGCAGTGTGGTTCCCAGTGCAGTGCACTGTGTTACAGTGTGGTTCCCAGTGCAGTGTGCTGCCAGATAGTGTGGCTCCCAATGCAGTGCACTGTGTTGCAGTGTGGCTCCCAGTGCAGTGTACTATAATACAGTGTGGTTCCCAGTGTAATTGTCAGCGCAGAGTGCTGCAGTGCAGTGCAGTTCCCAGTGCAGTTTGCTACAATACAGTGCGGTTCCCAGTGCAGTGTGCTGTAATGCAGTGCGCTTCCCAGTGCAGTGTGCTGTAATGCAGTGCGGTTCCCAGTGCAGTGTGCTGTAATGCAGTGTGGTTCCCAGTGCAGTGTGCCGTAATGCAGTGCGGTTCCCAGTGCAGAGTGCTGTAATGCAGTGCGGTTCCCAGTGCAGTGTGCTGTAATGCAGTGCGGTTCCCAGTGCAGTGTGCTGCAATGCAGTGTGGTTCCCAGTGCAGTGTGCTGTAATGCAGTACGGTTCCCATTGCAGAGTGCTGTAATGCAGTGCGGTTCCCAGTGCAGTGTGCTGTAATGCAGTACGGTTCCCATTGCAGAGTGCTGTAATGCAGTGTGCTGTAATGCAGTACGGTTCCCATTGCAGAGTGCTGTAATGCAGTGTGGTTCCCAGTGCAGTGTGCTGTAATGCAGTGCGGTTCCCAGTGCAGTGTGCTGTAATGCAGTACGGTTCCCATTGCAGAGTGCTGTAATGCAGTACGGTTCCCATTGCAGAGTGCTGTAATGCAGTACGGTTCCCAGTGCAGAGTGCTGTAATGCAGTGCGGTTCCCAGTGCAGTGTGCTGTAATACAGTGCGGTTCCCAGTGCAGTGTGCTGTAATGCAGTGCGGTTCCCAGTGCAGAGTGCTGGAATGCAGTGCGGTTC
Organism: Mustelus asterias; assembly: GCF_964213995.1. NCBI lineage: Eukaryota > Metazoa > Chordata > Chondrichthyes > Carcharhiniformes > Triakidae > Mustelus > Mustelus asterias. The sequence goes on along the minus strand of NC_135815.1, from coordinate 87,369,650 downwards.
CCAGTGCAGTGTGCTGTAATACAGTGCGGTTCCCAGTGCAGTGTGCTGTAATACAGTGCGGTTCCCAGTGCAGTGTGCTGTAATGCAGTGCGGTTCCCAGTGCAGAGAGCTGTAATGCAGTGCGGTTCCCAGTGCAGTGTGCTGTAATGCAGTGCGGTTCCCAGTGCAGTGTGCTGTAATGCAGTGGGGTTCCCAGTGCAGTGTGCTGTAATACAGTGCGGTTCCCAGTGCATGTACTACAATACCGCGTGTTCCGACCCTTTCCAGGACAGTTACTTCGTTCCTGAGACTCTGTGCCCAGGACTGGAGTTTGCTTTTCACTGAGTCTTGATTCCTTCTCTCCCATTGCAGAGTGAAGAAGCTGAAGGAGACACTGGTTGCTGTACAGCAGCTGGACAAGAATATGAGCAGCTTGCGATCCTGGCTTGCCCAGATTGAAACCGAGCTATCCAGACCCATTGTGTATGACTCCTGCAATTCACATGAAATACAACAGAAGCTGACGGAGCAACAGGTAGGCAGACATTCACCGCTCGCCACTCTGCGGAATACTTCCTGTTTAATTTAACCCTGGGATGGGGGTGTCACTGGCAAGGCCAGCACTTACTGCCTACCCAAAAACAAAAAAATGCCGCAAAATCTCAGCAGGCCTGACAGCACCTGCGGAGAGAGAACAGAGCCAACGTTTCGAGTCTGGCTGACTCTGGCTTGTCTGATAGTATTTATATGGCTGGTCCAAATCAGTTTCTGGTCAATGGTTATCCGCAGGATGTTGATAAGACCATAAGATATAGGAGCAGAATTAGGCCATTCGGCCCATCGAGCCTGCTCTGCCTTCAGTCATGGCTGATATGATTCTCACCCCATTCTCCTGCCTTCTCCCCGTATCCCCTGATCCCCTTATTGATCAAGAACCTATCTATCTCTGTCTTAAAAACACTCAATGACCTGGCCTGCACAGCCCTCTGTGGCAATGAGTTCCACAGATTCACCACCCTCTGGCTGAAGAAATTCATAGAATCATAGTTCTGGCGGCACGGTAGCACAGTGGTTAGCACTGCTGCTTCACAGCTCCAGGGTCCCGGGTTCGATTCCCGGCTCGGGTCACTGTCTGTGTGGAGTTTGCACATTCTTCTCGTGTCTGCGTGGGTTTGCTCCGGTTTCCTCCCACAGTCCAAAGATGTGCGGGTTAGGTTGATTGGCCAGGTTAAAAATTGCCCCTTAGAGTCCTGAGATGCGTAGGTTAGAGGGATTAGCGGGTAAATATGTGGGGGTAGGGCCTGGGTGGGATTGTGGTCGGTGCAGACTCGATGGGCCGAATGGCCTCCTTCTGCACTGTAGGGATTCTATGATTTCTATGATAGAATCCCGACGGTGCAGAAGGAGGCCATTCGGCCCATCGTGTATGTACCAGCCACAATCCCACCCAGACTCTATTCCCATAACTCCAAATATTTACTCCACTAATTCCCTGACACTAGGGTCAATTTAGCATGGCCAATCAACCTAACCCGCACATCTTTGCATTGTGGGAAGAAACTGGAGCACCCGGAGGAAACCCGGATAGACATGGGGAGAACATGCAAACTCCACGCAATGACCCAAGACCCGAATTGAAACCTGGTCTCTGGCGCTGTGAGTCAGCAGTCCTAACTACTATGCTACCGTGCCGGCCATTCCTCCTCATCTCAGTTTTAAAGGAGCGTCCCTTCACTCTGAGGTTGTGCCCTTGAGTTCTAGTCTGTACCACTAGTGGAAACATCCTCTCCATGTCCACCCTATCTCCGCCTCTCAGTATTCTGTGAGTTTCAATTAGATCCCCGTCATCCTTCTAAACTCCATCGAGTATAGGCCCAGACTCCTCCACCGCTCCTCATGTGACAAATACTTCATTCATGGGATCATTCTTGTGAATCTCCTCCGGACCCCCTCAAAGGCCGGCACATCCTTCCTTAGGTATGGAGTCCAAAACTTCTGAAAATACTCCAAATGGGGTCTGACCAGATAGTGGGGGGTTCAGCAATGATAATGCCATTGAATGCCAAGGGGCGATGGTTAAATTCTGTCTGCATAGAATCCCTACAGTGCAGAAGGAGGCCATTCAGCCCATCAAATCTGCACAGACCACAATCCCACTCAGGCCATATTCCTGTAACCCCACATATTTTCGCTGCTAATCCCCCTGACACTAAGGGTCAGTTTAGCGTGGCCAATCAACCTAACCCGCACATCTTTGGACTGTGGGAGGAAACCGGAGCACCCAGAGGAAACCCACACAGACATGGGGAGAATGTGCAAACTCCACACAGACAGTGACCCAAGGCCAGGAATCGAACCTGGGTCCCTGGTGCTGTGAGGCAGCAGTGCTAACCACTGCGCCACCATGCCCTCTCTTGTTGGAGATGGTCCTTGTCTGGCACTTGCCAAGTATCAGCCTAAGCCTGAATGCTGCCCAGATTTTGCCGCTTCTGTGGGAAACATTTATAATTCCTCTGGAACAGTTGGCAGGTGAAATCTGCTCTCCTCCCGTGCCACACTAAACTCGGTGACTTTGTTCTTGCAGGAGCTGCAGCGGGACATTGAGAAGCACAGCACAGGCGTAGCCTCGGTCCTCAACCTGTGCGAGGTCCTGCTCCACGACTGCGATGCCTGCGCCACGGAAACGGAGTGCGACTCTATCCAGCAGGCAACCCGCAACCTGGATCGCAGGTGGAGGAACATCTGTGCCATGTCCATGGAGAGGAGGCTGAAGTAAGGGTCGTTGCTCCGGGCCGGTGGGAGGTGTTGCAAAGTGCCGAAGGTTTCAAAAGCAGGCAAACAACCTTGGGAAGAGCAGCTTTAGGGAAATGAATCGCTCCAAGGGGGTAGACTTGTAACCATGAAAGATATTACGGTGGCATAGCGGTTAGCACTGCTGCCTCACAGCGCCCGGGACCCGGGTTCAATTCCCGGCTTGGAAGGTGTGGAGTTTGCATATTCTCCCCGTGTCTGCGTGGGTTTCCTCCGGTTTCCTCCCACAGTCCAAACATGTGCGGGTTAGGTTGATTGGCCATGCTAAATTGCCCCTTCTCAGGTGGACTAGCAGGGTAAATATGTGGGATTATAGGGATAGGGCCTGGGTGGGATTGTGGTCGGTGCAGACTCGATGGGCCGAATGACCTCCTTCTGCACTGTAGGGATTCTATGATGATGATGATGATGATATCCTCTCCATTCCCAGGGCCATCCAATTCTACCTCTGGCATGGTGGCACAGTGGTTAGCTCTGCTGCCTCAGCGCCAGGGACCCGGATTCAATTCTGGCCTCGGGTCACTGACTGTGTGGAGTGTGCATGTTCAGAGAATCCTTGCATTACAGAAGGAGGCCTATTGAATCTGCACCAACTTCCCGACAGAGCATCTGACCCAGGCCCGATCCCTGTAGCCCCACGTACTCATCCCGTTAACCCCCCTCACCTACACATCTTGGGACACTAAGGGGCAATGGCCAATCCACCCAACCCGCACATCTTTGGACTGTGGGAGGAAACCGGAGCACCCGGAGGAAACCCACGCAGACACGGGGAGAACGTGCAGACTCTGCACAGACAGTGACCCGAGGCCAGAATTGAACCTGGGTCCCTGGCGCTGTGAGGCAGCAGTGCTAACCACTGTGCCACCGTGCCGGAGGTGGAATTGGATTGTCCTGGTAATGGAGAGGAGATCATATTTTTCACCAATTATCCTTTCATTGAACTTACAGCATGGAAGCTGGCCATTCAGCCCATCGGGTTTCTGTTGGTGTTTATGCTTCACAGAAACATCCCCCCCCCCAACTCCCTCACCTCACCCTATCAACATCTCCAGAATTTCACTGCCTCTTCATTTCCACCAATGCCTTTTCTCTTCCCTAGGATTGAGGAGACCTGGAGATTGTGGCAGAAGTTTCTGGATGACTACTCTCGATTCGAGGACTGGCTCGAAACATCTGAACGGACGGCGGCAGTGCCGAACTCCTCGGAGGTCCTCTACACCGTCGCCAAAGAGGAACTGAAGAAATTTGAGGTACTTTAATAAGGAGAGTGGAGCAGTTGGTGCTGAATGCCCTCAGAGTCACATCGGCTTAAAGTGCCCACAGTTTGCCGCATCTTCTGGCCAGCGATGTGCGATTTGTACAGAGCAGCCGTGCCCTGTTCCTGGCCGCTGATTATTAACTGGAATTAGGGAGATCCCCTCAGAAAGATTTACTTAAGATGGAATTAGTTGCACTTACATCTGTAATGTCTTAAATATTTGCATCACGAGGCACTATCTGTTGGAAATCACAATGTCCACATTGACAATGGGAAGAGCCTATGTAAACCTGTCACACTGTAGTTACACTCTGCTGCCAGCAGGGGGAGGCGGTGCTGCAGCACACCCTGCTGACAGGATTTGGTATTACAGTGTGAGTTATAAACGTGGACAATATGAGTAATAGAGTCATTGAAAAGTCTAATGTTGAAATGGCGACTGAATTATATCTGCATGCCCTGGTGCAATTATTACCCACCCTATAATCCCACTACGGAGCACTACTGAGACCAGATCTTGATTTGATTTGATTTATTATTGTCACATGTATTGGCATACAGTGAAAAGTATTGTTTCTTGCGTGCTATACAGACAAAGCATACCGTTCATAGAGAAGGAAACGAGAGAGTGCAGAATGTAGTGTTACAGTTATAGCGAGGGTGTAATTTTATTTAATATTGTCACATGGTTAGCATGGACCGGTTGGGCCGAATGGCCTGTTTCCGTGCTGTATTGCTCTATAACTGTGTGACTCTACGCTTCCTCCCTCCTCAGGCGTTTCAGCGGCAGGTTCATGAGAGCTTGACCCAGCTCGAACTGATCAACAAGCAATACCGGCGCTTGGCTCGTGAAAACCGCACCGACTCGGGCAGCAAGCTCAAAGACATGGTCCACGAGGGGAACCAGCGGTGGGACAACCTGCAACGCAGGGTTACAGCCATCCTCCGGAGACTGAAAGTAAGGCCTGTGCACCCAGGGGTAACAGTAGGGGTCTCTCTCTGGTCGAGACCTTTAATTTCAGAGGGGGACGCGATGACCTGGTGGTATTATCGCTAGACTAGTGATCTCAAAATTCAACTAATGTTCTGTGGACCCGGGTTTGAATCCCGCTATGGCAGATGGTGGAACTTAGACCATAAGACAGAGGAGCACAATTAGGCCACTCGGCCCATCGAGTCTGCTCCGCCATTCAATCATGGCTGATTTTTTTCTCATCCCCATTCTCCTGCCTTTTCCCCAATTTGAATTCAATAAACTAAATGTCTGGAATTAAGATGACCAGGAAACCATTGTCGATTATCGGAAAAACCCACCTGGTTCACTAATGTCCTTTAGGGAAGGAAATCTGCCGCCTTTACCCGGTCTGGCCTACACTTGACTCCAGAGCCACAGCAATGTGGTTGACTCTCAACTGCCCTCGGGCAACTAGGGATGGGCAATGAATGTGGCCAGCCCAGGCCCCATGAATGAATTTAAAAAAGGGTGACACAAATTACGCTGTTAATGTAATAAAGTGTCTCACTTCACGGGAACAATGATTTGACATCGAGCAGCGTGAGGAGGTTTAAGGGTAGCTCGCCCCGAAGCTTAGACACATCGGCAGGTTTTAGGCCACAGTGGTTAGCACTGCTGCCTCACAGCGCCAGGGACCCGGGTTCGATTCCCAGCTTGGATCACTGTCTGTGTGGAGTCTGCATGTTCTCCCCGTGTCTGCGTGGGTTTCCTCCGGGTGCTCCGGTTTCCTCCCATAGTCCGAAAGACGTGCTGGTTAGGTGCATTGACCCGAACAGGCGTCGCAGTGTGGCGACAAGGGGATTTTCACAGTAACTTCATTGCACTGTTAATGTAAGCCTACTTGTGACTAATAAATAATCTATCTATCTATCTATCTATCTTTCTTTCTTTCTTTCTTTCTTTCTTTCTTTCTTTCTTTCTTTCTTTCTTTCTTTCTTTCTTTCTTTCTTTCTTTCTTTCTTTCTTTCTTTCGTTCTTTTCTTGATGACGGAGTGGAAAGCAGAGAGGTTTAGGGATGGAATTAGGGTCTAGGCAATCAAAGGAACAGCCAACAATGCTGGACCGATATAAGAGGGGCTGCTCCGGAAGTTAGAATTGGGGGAGCTGCGGTATTCCAGATTGCTGGAGGCTGGAGAAGATTCGGGAGTTGGGGAGGGGGCGATGTCATTTGAATACTTGGCATGAGGGGGGTTTAAAATTGAGGCGTTGCTTAACTGGGATGCAATAAAGGTCGGCAAGCACAGCCGCAGTGAATTTGACACCTGGGGGATGGGGTGAAAGTCTCCGTTATTTACTGCTGACGGTAAGGCTCCTCCGTGGATTGAGTTTGGGAAATTTCAACTGAATTTCTAGTGGGTGCGGGATCTGCAACATTAAATTGTCCCCCAGTTTGTACCGCCTGATAATATCTCCCCACTACCAACCAGCTTATAGATGGCTCGTGGGAGGCATTGGGAAAATGGCCTCGGCGTGGGGAACCTCTTGAGATGTGGACCGAGGGGCTTTGCTGGGGCAGTGCAGAGGGGGCTTAACTCTGCATCATGATGTGGAGTATCTATGTGATCTGACTCTGGGCAACCTGAAATTGGAGGGGTTTAAGCCCACAGGACAAAACAGGGCCTCACCTTGATAGGATAAATAATTGAATCAACAATGAACGCAAGTGACGGTACTTTTAATCGCTACGATTTGACTTCCTCGATTGTGGGGTTGGTATGTGATAGGAGACTTGGTAGCACAGCTTGTAAGGATCTTTAAAACATTAGCAAAGGCTACCATACTCATAGAAACCATAGAAATCATAGAAACCCTACAGTACAGAAAGAGGCCATTCGGCCCATCAAGTCTGCACCGACCACAATCCCACCCAGGCCCTACTCCCATATCCCTACATATTTACCTACTAATCCCTCTAACCTACGCATCTCAGGACACTAAGGGCAATTTTTAGCATGGCCAATCAACCTAACCCGCACATCTTTGGACTGTGGGAGGAAACCGGAGCACCCGGAGGAAACCCACGCAGACACGGGGAGAACGTGCAGACTCCACACAGACAGTGACCCAAGCCAGGAATTGAACCCAGGTCCCTGGCACTATGAGACAGCAGCGCTAACCACTGTGCCACCGTGCCAACCACGATAACTAGTTATTTACAAGCAAGGGTCTGACAGAACTAACTATGCCACTATTCTCCACTCCTCCCGGCTCCCCTGGACCAGGGACATGCACCCTTGCATCCAATTGGCTTGGCTTCCCGCCTCGATGCTCCAAAGGGCCCAGTCTGACACGTGGCCTTCTGGGGTTGCCCCCTTAGCGGGACCACATCCCCACAGATATGTTGATGAAGCAGGGTGGGAGGAACGCATGAGGATGCATTAACAGCAGCACCAATCAGGTGGGCCAAACAGCCTGGTTCTGTCCTATAAACCCGACAAGGCAAGGGTGGGCATTGCAAAGGACTCTGTCACAATCTCGAGTTATTGTTTGGAGTTCCAATTAGTCTGATCTCAAAAGTTGGGGTAAAGGGGGGGGGAGCTGTGTTGATAAGGTAAGACCCGCCAGGGTTCTAGGCGGCAAAGGGAGAACTGCAGAAGGACTGTTGTCCTCCTGGCCTTCTACGGCAGATGCTGTTGAGTGTGATCTGCTTTGGAAGAAGTCACAGAGTGTGGCGGTGGGCTTCACTTGAGCTCGGAGGGATTCACAAGTGGGCTTTTGTTTGCGCAGCACTTCATTGGTCAGCGAGAGGAGTTTGAGACCACACGCGAGAGCATATTGGTGTGGCTGACGGAGATGGACCTGCAGCTAACCAACATCGAGCACTTCTCCGAATGTGACGTTCAAGCCAAAATCAAACAGCTCAAAGTAAGTCAAGTGATAGTTTGATTTGGTTTATTATTGTCACATGCATCAGTATACAGTAAAAGTATTGTTTCTTGCGTGCCGTACAGACAAAGCATACCGTTCATAGAGAAGGAAACGAGAGAGTGCAAAATGTAGTGTTACAGTCATAGCTAGGGTGTAGAGAAAGGTCAACTTAATGTGAGGTAGGTCCATTCAAAAGTCTGACAGCAGCAGGGAAGAAGCTGTTCTTGAGTCGGTTGCTACGTGACCTCAAACTTTTGTATCTTTTTCCTGAAGGAAGAAGGTGGAAGAGAGAATGTCCGGGGTGTGTGGGGTCCTTAATTATGCTGGCTGCTTTTCATAGAAATCATAGAAATCATAGAAACCCTACAGTACAGAAAGAGGCCATTCGGCCCATCGAGTCTGCACCGACCACAATCCCACCCAGGCCCCACCCCCGCATATTTACCCGCTAATCCCGAGGCAGCGGAAAGTGTAGACAGAGTCAATGGATGGGAGGTTGGTTTGCGTGATGGATTGGGCTACATTCACAAACCTTTTGTAGTTCCTTGCGGTCTTGGGCAGAGCAGGAGCCATACCAAGCTGAGATACAACCAGAGAGAATGCTTTCTATGGTGCATCTGTAAATGTTGGTGAGAGTCGTAGCTGACTTGCCAAATTTCCTTAGTCTTCTGAGAAAGTAGAGGCGTTGGTGGGCTTTCTTAATTATATGAAGCCTCCGACAGGGGGTGCCATTCATCCTGAGCCGCTGCCAATCATCCCCCCCTCCCTCGTTTGATTCTAAAGGGAATTTCTTTTCCTCGCTCCCCTTTGCGTCTGAATATTAGGCAGCTGGGATCTGTTTGTCTTTTCTCACTGGAGGGCGGGGGGGTCGGAAGGGACGCCTGTTGCAACTGGCTTTGTTACCCACGGGAGGAAGTCAAGTCCTTATGATTTTAAAATGTCAAGTCTCAAGACTTAAAAAAATAAGCCGTGTTCATTCTTTCTCCAAACCTGTGTGCAATCTAAAGAGAATATTGAGGAGATCTGAATCCGCGGTCATCATCAAATTGTTTGTGTTGCTTGATAGAACAGGCCGGGTTCGAACGAAATATCTCTCTTTAAAAACAAAGTCATGAGGTGGAGACGGAGGACTGGGGTGGGCACAGTAATAAGTCTCACAACACCACGTTGAAGTCCAACAGGTTTATTTGGTATCACAAGCTTTCGAAGCGCTGCCCCTTCATAAGGGGTGTGGCCCAACGGGGTGGCACAGTGGTTAGCGCTGCTGCCTCACAGGGACCCGGGTTCAATTCCCGGCTTGTGTGGAGTTTGCACGTTCTCCCCGTGTCTGCGTGGGTTTCCTCCGGGTGCTCCGGTTTCCTCCCACAGTCCAAAGATGTGCAGCTTAAGAGAATCGGCCGTGCTAAATTCTCCCTCAGTGTTACCCGAACAGGCGCCGGAGTGTGGCGACTGGGGGATTTTCACAGTAACTTCATTGCAGTGTGAATGTAAGCCTACTTGTGACTAATAAATAAACTTTACTGTTGGACTTTAACCTGGTTTAAAAACAAAATCACCTCTGAAATTCAAATTAAGCTCACGTCCGATAAATAAACCCCGGGCACCAGCGTCGGTCTCTGTAACTTCTCCTCTTTCTCTATGGTTGCTTCGGGCTGTGGGCACTGACTGGTCTCCTCCACTCTGCAGGCTTTCCAGCAGGAGATTTGCCTCAACATGAGCCGGATTAACAAACTCTTTGAGAGTGGGGAGCAGCTGATAGAGAAGAGTGAGCCCATGGACGCGGCGGTCATCGAGGAGGAACTGGAGGAGCTTCAGCGTTACTACCAGGAGGTCTTTGGGCGAGTCGATCGCTATTACAAGAAGCTGATGCAGCTTCCGGTGAGTGTAACGGCGGCCCACCATGCTCGGTTGCTGTGCTTTCGCTGCGCCAATTCCCGACATGTATTAGATATAGCGGTGCAGCACGGTGGCACAGTGGTTAGCACTACTGCCTGCCAGCTCCAGGGACCTGGGTTCAATTCCCGGCTCGGGTCACTGTCTTTGTGGAGTTTGCGCATTTTCCCCCGTGTCTGCGTGGGTTTCCTCCGGGTGCTCCGATTTCCTCCCACACTCCAAAGACGTGCGAGTTAGGTTGATTGGCCATGATAAATTGACCCGAGTGTCGGGGATTAACAGGGTAAATACGAGGGGTTATGGGAATAGGGCCTGGGTGGGATTGTGTTCGGTGCAGACTCGATGGGCCGAATGGTCTCCTTCTGCACTGTAGGAATTCTATATAATATAAGCGATGTCTGTCTTGGTGACACAAACTGTTGGCTTGTTTTGAAAAATAGCAAGACTGTCAGGAAAGTTTCTTGCACACTAAACAGACAAAGCATACCGTTTATAGAGTGGCTTGCCCAAAGGAGGCAGAGAGTGGGTATAGATGGGTCTTTTTCTAAATGGAGGTCAGTCACCAGTGGAGTGCCCCAGGGATCTGTTCTGGGACCCTTGCTGTTTGTCATTTTCATAAATGACCTGGATGAGGAAGTGGAGGGATGGGTTGGTAAGTTTGCCGACGACACGAAGGTTGGTGGGGTTGTGGATAGTCTGGAGGGATGTCAGAAGTTACAGAGGGACATAGATAGGATGCAAGACTGGGCGGACAAGTGGCAGATGGACTTCAACCCAGATAAATGCGTCATGGTCCATTTTGGCAGGTCAAATGGGATGAAGGAGTACAATATTAAGGGAAAGACTCTTAGTACTGTAGAGGATCAGAAGGACCTTGGGGTCCGGGTCCATAGGACTCTAAAATCGGCCCCGCAGGTGGAGGAGGTGGTTAAGAAGGCGTATGGTGTGCTGGCCTTTATCAATCGAGGGATTGAGTTTAGGAGTCCGGGGATAATGATGCAGCTATATAAGACCCTTGTCAGACCCCACTTGGAGTACTGTGCTCAGTTCTGGTCGCCTCACTATAGGAAGGATGTGGAAAATATTGAAAGGGTGCAGAGGAGATTTACAAGGATGTTGCCTGGATTGAGTGGCATGCCTTTGAGGATAGGCTGAGGGAGCTCGGTCTTTTCTCCTTGGAGAGACGAAGGATGAGAGGAGACCTAATAGAGGTGTATAAGATGTTGAGAGGCATAGATCGGGTGGACTCTCAGAGGCTTTTTCCCAGGGTGGAAATGTCTGCTACGAGAGGACGCAGGTTTAGGGTGCTGGGGGGTAGGTACAGGGGAGATGTTAGGGGTACGTTTTTCACACAGAGGGTGGTGGGCGAGTGGAATCGGCTGCCGTCAGTGGTGGTGGAGGCGAACTCAATAGGGTCTTTTAAGAGACTCCTGGATGAGTACATGGAGCTTAATAGGATGGAGGGTTATAGGTAGGTCTAGAAGGTGGGATGTGTTCGGCACAACTTGTGGGCCGAAGGGCCTGTTTCTGCTGTAGTTTTTCTATGTTTCTATGTTTCTACATACAGGAGAAGGAAAGGAGAGAGTGTAGAATGTAGTGTTACAGTCACAGCTCGGGTGTAGAGAAAGATCAGCTTAATATAAGGTAGGTATTATAAGCTGTGATTCGCTTTAGAAACTGTATCCCATGCACCGTGGCACATTGGTTAGCACTGCTGCCTCACAGCGCCAGCGACCCAGGTTCGATTCCCGGCTTGGGTCACTGTCTGTGTGGAGTCTGCACGTTCTCCCCGTGTCTGCGTGGGTTTCCTCTGGGTGCTCCGGTTTCCTCCCACTGTGGAAAGCTGTGCAGGTTAGGTGGATAGGCCATGGTAAATTGACCCTCATGTCAGGGGATTAGCAGGGCAAATATGTGGGGTTACGGGGATGGGGCCTGGGTGGGATTGTGGTCGGTGCAGACTCGATGGGCCGAATGGCCTCCTTCTGCATTGGAGAGATTCTATAGCTCTTGAGGCTAAACGGAAATGGAGGGAATGGGGGGATCAGAATATTGAATTTGATGACCAGCCATGATCATAATGAATGGTGGAGCAGGCTCGAAGGGCCGAATGGCCTCCTCCTGCTTCTAGTTTCTATGTAACTGGCTTCCCACAACGTCTGACCAAGAATCAAGATGCTTTCACTTTGCAAAAAATGTTTAACCAGATGCTAGTAGGAATGGTCTTGTTTCTGGGGTTTTATGAACTGTGATGCAAAATACTTAATGCTGTCATTGCCTTTCCCTTGTGGACAACCTATGGAAGGAGGATAACTTTTCGGGCGGGATTTTCCGGCCTGGCTCGACCCGAAACCCTAAAATCCCACCCGAGGTCAACGGACCTTTTCCTGTCCGCCCCTCGCCCGCTCCGATTCCTGTGGTGGGCAGGACGGGAAAATTCTGAAAATACTGTGAAAATCCCCTAGTTGCCACACTCCGGTGCCTGTTCGGGTACACTGAGGGAGAATTTAGCACGGCCAATGCACCTAACCAGCACGTCTTTCAGACTGTGAGAGGAAACCGGAGAATCCGGAGGAAACCCGCGCAGACACGGGGAGAATGTGCAGACTCCACACAGACAGTGACCCAAGCCGGGAATCGAACCCGGGTCCCCTGGCGCTGTGAGGTAGCAGCGCTAACCACTGTGCCACCCTAAAGGACATTAAAGAACCAGGTGGGTTTTTACACCAATCGGCAATAGTTTCATGGTCATCAGTTGATTCACAGAATCCCTACAGTGCAACATGAGGCCATCGAGTCTGCACCAACCACAATCCCATCCAAGCCCTATTCTCATAACCTCACATCTTTACCCTGCTAATCCCCTGACACTAGGGTCAATTTAGCATGGCTAATGCACCTAACCCGCACATCTTTGGAGTGTGGGAGGAAACCGGAGCACCCGGGGGAAACCAATGCAGACACGGGGAGAACATGCAGACTCCACACAGACAGTGAGCTGAGGCTGGATTCGAACCCGGGTCCCTGGCGCTGTGAGGCAGCAGTGCTAACCACTGTACCACTGAGATTCTTAATTCCAGATAGTTTTTAAATTGGATTCAAATTCCAGCATCTGCCGTGGCGGGATTCGAACCCGGGTCCCCAGAACATTAGCTGAGTTTCTGGATTAATAGTCCAGCGATAATACCACCGGGCCATCTGTGTTCATTATCGTTTGAGGCTCCATAACAGAGATATGTTCAGATGATTCTGCCACGCTTCAGCCTTGCTCTGTGCGTGTGGGCGAGGCTGTTCGGAAGTGTTCCCTCTGTTCAGATGCCAAGCTTCTTATCATTGTCGTGCGTCCTTGCTACACTCACTCCTTCTCACTGGGAAGACTGTTAAATACTCATTGTTCTAAGGAAATATGTCAGCAAATAAGAGATGTGGCCATGTCCTTATCCCATGGTGCAAACTGCATGAGGCCTCCCTGGTAACCAGGGAAACTGAGTTATTTGTGTCTCAATGTTGTACAGTAAAGGACTTGTATTTCGATAGCACCGTTCACTGCCCCGCGATGTCCCAAAGCACCTTCCAGCTGCAGTACATCTTGAAGTGTAGCCAGTGCTGTAATACAGGAAAACTGCCAGCCTATTTGTACACAGCAAGCTCCCACACACTGCAATGTGATCAGGATCCAGTCACTCGCTTTCTTTCAGGATTGGTTGGGTGATAAATATTGGCCAGGACACGGTGGCACAATGGTTAGCACTGCTGTCCCCCACAGCGCCAGGGACCCGGGTTCGATTCCCGGCTTGGGTCAGTGTCTGTGCGGAGTCTGCACGTTCTCCCCGTGTCTGCGTGGGTTTCCTCCGGGTGCTCCGGTTTCCTCCCACAGTCCAAAGATGTGCGGCTCAGGTGGATTAGCCATGCTAAATTGCCCCACAGTGTCAGGAGGAAGAGCTCGGGTAAATACATCAGGTTGTGAGGATAGGGCCTGGGTGGGATTGTGGCTGGTGCAGGCTCGATGGGCCGAATGGCCTTCTTCTGCACTATAGGGAGTCTATGATACCAAGGGGAACTCCCCTGCTCTTTCTCGACATGTCTTTTGTCTCTGTGTGAGAGGGTAAATGGGCCCTCATTTGGACATCTCATCTGAGGTGGTTCCTCTGAGGGTGCGGTGCTACCTAAATACTACTCCAGAATACCAAACTGGATTCTGTACTCAAGGCTGTGGGGGGGAGGGGGGTTGGGGGGGGGGGCGGCATGGCCATCTTCCACCCTCCCCCCCCGACCCAAGTGCTACCATTGAGCAGTATATTTGTGATTTTTATTAATGACTTAGAGGAGGGGGCTGAAGGGTGGATCAGTAAATTTGCTGATGACACCAAGATTGGAGGAGTAGTGGATGAGGTGGAGGGCTGTTGTAGGCTGCAAAGAGACATAGATAGGATGCAAAGCTGGGCTTAAAAATGGCAAATGGAGTTTAACCCTGATAAATGTGAGGTGATTCATTTTGGTAGGACTAATTTAAATGTGGATTACAGGGTCAAAGGTAGGGTTCTGAAGACTGTGGAGGAACAGAGAGATCTTGGGGTCCATATCCACAGATCTCTGAAGGTTGCCACTCAAGTGGATAGAGCTGTGAAGAAGGCCTATAGTGTGTTAGCTTTTATTAACAGGGGGTTGGAGTTTAAGAGCCGTGGGGTTATGCTGCAACTGTACAGGACCTTGGTGAGACCACATTTGGAATATTGTGTGCAGTTCTGGTCACCTCACTATAAGAAGGATGTGGAAGCGCTGGAAAGAGTGCAGAGGAGATTTACCAGGATGCTGCCTGGTTTGGAGGGTAGGTCTTATGAGGAAAGGTTGAGGGAGCTCGGGCTGTTCTCTCTGGAGTGGAGGAGGCTGAGGGGAGACTTAATAGAGGTTTATAAAATGATGAAGGGGATAGATAGAGTGAACGTTCAAAGACTATTTTCTCGGGTGGATGGAGCTATCACAAGGGGGCATAACTATAGGGTTCATGGTGGGAGATATAGGAAGGATATCAGAGGTAGGTTCTTTACACAGAGAGTGGTTGGGGTGTGGAATGGACTGCCTGCAGTGATAGTGGAGTCAGACACTTTAGGAACATTTAAGCGGTTATTGGATAGGCACATGGAGCACACCAGGATGACAGGGAGTGGGATAGTTTGATCTTGGTTTCAGATAAAGCTCGGCACAACATCGTGGGCCGAAGGGCCTGTTCTGTGCTGTACTGTTCTATGTTCTATGAAGGGCACCTTTTACTGTGGTGAGGCCGATTTGCCCAGCCCATGCCTGCTGCAGTTGGCACTCACTGATAGTGATCGGGTATCTGCCCCAGTATATCAGAGCAATAAAACACTGAAAGGTCTCCCCAATAATGCAGATGTTCACCACTTGGTTCATTGCTTAATGGTCTGATCTAAGCAACTGCAGGTCTATTCCTTGTGTGACCTGATTACAATGGCACTGGGCTGATAGTGTGTGTATCACTGTAAACCTGTGCACTGCTATAGAATCATAGAATCCCTACAGTGCAGAAGGAGGTCATTCGGCCCATCGAGCTTGCACCGACAACAATCCCACCCAGGCCCTATCTCCATGTATTGACCCTGTTAATCCCCCTGACACTAAGTGGCAATTTAGCACGTCCAATCCACCTAACCCGCACATCTTTGGAGTGTGGGAGGAAACCGGAGCACCCGGAGGAAACCCACGCAGACAGTGACCCAAGCCGGGAATCGAACCCCTGTCCCTGGCGCTGTGAGGCAGCAGTGCTAACCACTGTGCCGCCGTGCCGCCCTGTTGGTGTGCAACCACTGTGGGATCAGTCACTTTCTCCAGCACTGGATATATCTGTGGCTCGGTGCCGAGCAGCACTGCGGTTTTATATTACAGCCTGAACGTGTCTCTGGTCACAGAGAAGCATTGGCAGATGTCGGGACTATTTATAGAGCGCAAACTCGGTATGCGGCAAGTTGAGATGAGGCAAAGCAGAGCTGGCAATGAGCCCTTGGTCAATGCGATGTCGGTGTCTCACAACTCTCACTGCTTCACAGAGTTAGATATTCTCTAGTATCAGGTTATACAAGCGGCAATTTACATAAAACATTTGCATTTGTATTTACACTGGTGTTTAAATTGCCTGCACTCTTGTCATTGGGAGCCTGGGGGAAGGGTTGTGTCCTTCAATGTATATTATCCAAGATGTCTGCATCATTCTACCCACTTAAGCGAATAAGAGTCTCTGAAAGCTTGAACAGGGGAATTCACAGCCAGTATGCTAGCTGTGCTTTGGCGGGGCTATTATACTGGATTAGACTTGCAATGTTAACATGTTTTTCCCACCCTCCCTCACAGACACACTGTGAGCCCTGAGGAGCTGGCAAAAAGCCAGCAATACTTCTTCCCCACTCTCTCTCTCTCTCTCTCTCTCTCTGTTTCTCTCCCTCTTTCTCTCTTTTGACTTCACTCTCACTTCACTCTTCCTGTATAATTTTTCTCTCTCTATCCCACTCCCACCCTGTCTCTCTCTCTCTTTATTTCTGTCTCCCTCGCCTTTTTCAGCCTCCTCCTGGAGGCTTCCTGGCAGCCATGTTTGGGGCAGTTGCCTCGGGTGATGCGCACAGCAGAGAGACCAGCTGAGGGAGAAACGTGTTAGGAATAAAGATTGCAACGCCGAGAGAACGCGGAAATAAATAAACAGAACCTTTGCCACCGTTCAGTTTGTGTGGACCCTTCCTTCTGTGCTGCCTTTCTTAGAATCATAGAAGAATCATAGAAACCCTACAGTGCAGAAGGAGGCCATTCGGCCCATCGGGCCGGCACCGACCACAATCCCACCCAGGCCCTACCCCCACATATTTACCCGCTAATCCCTCTAACCTACGCATCTTGTTGTAGGCCTCACTGACTGTAAATACGTATCTCTCAACTGTTCAACTCGAGATAACAGGGTTAAAATGCTGCTGGGGGCAACACGGCGGCACAGTGGTTAGCACTGCTGCCCCACAGCGCCAAGGACCTGGGTTCAATTCCGGCCTCGGGGTCACTGTCTGTGCGGAGTTTGCACATTCTCCCCGTGTCTGTGTGGGTTCCTCCAGGTGCTCCGGTTTCCTCCCACAGTCCCAAAGATGTGCGGGTTCGGTTGATTGGCCATGCTAAATTGCTCATTAAGTGTCAGGGGGACTAGCAGGGGCAAATACATGGGGTTACGGGGGTAGGGCCTGGGTAGGATTGTTGACACTGCAGACTCGATGGGCCGAATGGCCTCCTTCTGCACTGTAGGGATTCTACGATTCTAAGATCTCCCTTCACCTCTCACAGCACAAATTGGATTTTTAGAACAAATGCAAATACTAAATATCCAGGAAGCCCAACGGAATGGATGAAGAGAGAGATTTAGAGAGGATGCACTGCATTCAAGCCACAACCCGGCACTGAAGCCACCTCCCATCTTACCTCATCTAAATCTACCATCATAAACACTCCCCTTCTTCTCTCAAACTTCCTCTTCAATATATCTTTCCCATTTGCTCCAACCACTCCCAGTGGCAGCGAGCTCCACATTCTTGCCAGCCTCTGGATGAAGGATTTTCTTCTGAACTCCCCACTGGGAGTCTTGGTGCCTGTTTTATACTGACGGCCTCTAGTGAGGCTCTCCCCCCGCAAGAGGAAACTTTCTTTCTGTATACCCTCTATTAAAACCTGTCATAAAATGTAAAGTCCTCGGTTATCTCTCAGCCTTCTTCCTTTCATAAGAGACCGATCCTGTCATAGAATCATACAGTCCCGACAGTACAGAAGGAGGCCATTTGGCCCATCAAGTCTGCACTGACTCTGACGGGTCATCCCACCCAGGCCCTATTCTCATAACGTATTTGCCTCGCTAATCCCCCGAACATCTTGGGACACGAACGGGCAATTTAGCACGGCCAATCCACCTAACCTGCACATCTTGTGTGGAGGAAACCGGAGCACCCGGAGGAAACCCAATCAGAGACGGGGAGAACGTACAAACTCTGTACAGACAGTGACCCAAGGCCGGAATTGAACCCGGGTCCCTGGCGCTGTGAGGCAGCAGTGCTAACCACTGTGCCACCATGCCACCCTATCAATCCTTCCCTGTTATGTATACCCCTGTGGTTCTGGTACTATGCATGTAGGTTTTTTTCTGCAGCCTCTCCAGTGCCTCTAAATCCTTAGTTTAGGAGGTAGAAGCTTTGTCAGAATGAGCTGACAACAAAGGACTTGACCTTTCTCTTGGACAACTGTTGATTAACCTTCACCCCCAACACCCCCCGTGTTTCACCCACATTCTGTTCTCATCCTAGATTCCATCAAGTCCAATACACATGGCTTTACCTCTGAGAGGAATGGTGAGGTGGGGATGGTGGGTGACAGTGCAGGGCAGGGGGCTGGAGGGGGTGGTTGATGGTCTTGGGTGTAGTTGGCTGGAACATCCCTTGGGTTTGAGTTACCTGAGGCATCAGAATTGTGGATGCAGCCTTTGCACAGATAAAAATGGAGTAAACATCTCCACACCTCAGGGCTCAGTGCTCTCTGTTCAGAACTCCACATGATGGGGAAGACACTGGGTTCACAAGGGGCACGATGCTCTGTCTCTATCAGGAACGATGGAAGAATTAGTCACTAGCCTGAGCTTTGTTGTTGTTGTGGAAAGCTTTGTGGTAACAGCTCCATCCCTGATCGGGCGGCATGGTGGCACAGTGGCTAGCACCACTGCCTCACAGTGCCAGGGGCCCCCGCATTCGAACCCCCGCTTGGGTCCCTGTCTGTGCACATTCTCCCTCGTGTCTGCGTGGGTTTCTTCCGGGTGCTCAGGTTTCCTTCCACAGTCTGAAAGACGTGCTGGTTAGGTGCTCTGGCCATGCTAAATTCTCCCTCAGTGTACCCGACAGGCACCGGAGTGTGGCAACTAGGGGATTTTCACAGTAACTTCACTGCAGCGTTGATGTAAGCCTACTTGTGACTAATAAATAAACTTAAACTTTCTGTAACACATCCATACAAGACGGACAGAAGGAGGAACTTTCTCCCACATTGAGTGGTTGAGGCATTTTTGAGGAAGATACATAAATATGGGAGAAAGGGATAGAATGGATCACATAAAGTGGGAGGAGCCTAGCAGAGAGCAGTAGGGCCGAATGGTCTGTTTCTGTGCTGTAAAATTCCGTGTACTTCAATGTGAAGGTGTATTGGGTGCAGTATCCCTTTAGCTTCTACTTAAGCCTGGATTATTTTTGATTTGATTTATTATTGTCACATGTATTGGTAGTCATGATAGTTTAGTATTGGTATACAGTGAAAAGTATTGTTTCTTGTGCGCTATACAGACAAAGCATACCGTTCATAGAGTACATAGGGGAGAAGGAAATGAGAGAGTGCAGAATGTATTGTTACAGACATAGCTAGGGTTTAGAGAAAGATCAGCTTCATGTGTGTTGGATCCATTTAAAAGTCTGACAGCAGCAGGGAAGAAGCTGTTCTTGAGTTGGTTGGTACGTGACCTCAGACTTTTGTATCTTTTTCCCGACGGAAGAAGGTGGAAGAGAGTGGGTGGGATTTTACAGCCTTGTTTGAGCAAGATCGGAAATTCTTGCCCGAGGTGGCAAGGTAGCCCAGTGGTTAGCACTGCTGCCTCACAGCGCCAGGGACCCGGGTTCAATCCCGACTCGGGTCACTGTCTGCGTGGAGTTTGCACATTCTCCCCGTGTCTGCGTGGGTTTCCTCCGGGTGCTCCGGTTTCCTCCCACAGTGCAAAGCTGTGCGGATTAGGTTGATTGGCCGTGCTAAATTGCCCCTTAGTGTCAGGGGGATTAGCTGGGTAAATGTGTGGGGTTACGGGAATAGGGGCTGGGTTGGATTGTGGTCAGTGCGGACTCGATGGGCTGAATGGCCTCCTTCTGTACTGTAGGGATTCTATGAGGTCAACGGAGATTTCCGTTGTCGGAAGTTCGCCCGCTCCGATTCTGGGCGGACGGGGTGGTAGAGTTCCAGCCAGTGTGTCCGGGGTGCGTGGGATCTTTATTCTAGTTGTGGAGATGATAATGGTTTCCCCTCTCTCTCCCTCTCCGTTTAGTTGACCGATGATGAGCCCGAGATTTCTGACCGTGAGATGGAGATGGATGAGAGCGTTGAACTCTCCAGCATGCAGTGGCTGGACAGGACGACCGACAGTGCGGCCACCCCTCCGCTCTCACTGAGCCGGGGCACAGGCCTGCAGCAGCCCAGGGACACTCGGTCAGGGCGCGACACCCCAGCCAGCGTCGACTCCATCCCCTTGGAGTGGGACCACGATTACGACCTGAGCCGGAACCTGGAGAGCGCCGTGTCGCGGGCGCTGGAGGGCGGGGAGGAGGACGCGGGCGATGAGGACGGCGATTTCTACCTCAAAGGAGCGGCTGAAATAACCGGTGAGCTGCCGGAGGGAAAGCTGCCGCGAGGGATGGGGGGGCCCCTGGGGGGGAGCGATGGAATCCAAGTGGGGTAGCAGGGGGCAGCGCGGGTTGGACTGAGGGTATCCCAGGAGGGTGGGAGGCAATGAATGAGGGAGCCGGTGTTGTGGGAGCGAGAGAGGCTGGAGGGGGATACGGTGTTGTGGAGAAGCCTTGCTGAAGGAGAGAATGGTGCCTCTCCTGTATCTAGAAACATCATTGAAATATTTATTGGAATGAGATTCAGAACGGTAACTAATTGTTGATCAATCAATCACCTCTGCTTCACAATCGGAGTCCAGTAGGTTTGTTAGTGAGTTGAAAGGATCATTAACCCCTCAAATGCCCTTTGTGATTCACTATGGTATTACACTAGTCAAAAATAACATCTTGAATCATCATCATCAAGAAGGCCATGGCAGGTGAGGACCTAGAAACGACCATTATCACTAAAGACACAGTGTTAGCTAAGCTAATGGGGCTAAAGGTCGACAAATCTCCTGGCCTTGATGGAATGTATTCCAGGGTACTAAAAGAGATGGTGGGGGAAATAGCAAATGCACTAATGGTAATGTACCAAAATTCTCTGGACTCTGGGGGGCTGTTCCGACAGATTGAAAAACAGCAAACGTGATGCCACTATTTAAAAAAGGAGGTAGACAAAAGGCGGGTAACTATAGGCCGGTTAGCTTAACTTCTGTATGAGGAAAATGCTTGAATCTATCATCAAGGAAGAAATAGTGAGATATCCGGATAGAAATTGTCCCATTGGGAAGACGCAGCATGGGTTCATGAAGGGAAGGTCATGTTTAACTAATTTAGTGGAATTCTTTGAGAACATTACATGCACAGTGGACAATGGGGAACCTGTGGATGTGGTGTATCTGGATTTCCAGAAGGCATCTGACAAGGTGTCGCACCAAAGACTGCTGCATAAGATAAAGGTGCACGGTGTTACGGGTAATATATTAGCATGGATAGAGGATTGGTTAACTAACAGAAAGCAAAGAGTGGGGGTAAATGGGTGTTTTTCTGGTTGGCGATCAGTGACTAGTGGTGTGCCTCAGGGATCAGTGTTGGGACCGCAATTGTTTACGATTTACATAGATGATTTGGAGTTGGGGACGAAGTGTAGTGTGTCAAAGTTCGCAGATGACACTAAGATGAGTGGTAGAGCAAAGTGTGCAGAGGACGCGGAAAGTCTGCAAAGGGATATAGATAGTCTAAGTGAGTGGGCGAGGGTCTGGCAGATGGAGTACAATGTTGGTAAATGTGAGGTCATCCATTTTGGTAGGAATAACAGCAAAATGGACTATTATTTAAATGGTAAAACATTGCAGCATGCTGCTGTGCAGAGGGACCTGGGTGTCCTTGTGCATGAATCACAAAATGTTGGTTTGCAGGTGCAGCAGGTAATTAAGAAGGCAAATGGAATTTTGTCCTTCATTGCTAGAGGGATGGAGTTTATAAACAGCGAGGTTATGTTGCAGCTGTATAAGGGGCTGGTGAGGCCACACCTGGAGTACTGTGTACAGTTTTGGTCTCCTTACTTGAGAAAGGATATACTGGCACTGGAGGGAGTGCAGAGGAGATTCACTAGGTTGATTCCGGACTTGAGAGGGTTGGCTTATGAGAAGAGACTGAGTAGACTGGGACTATATTCATTGGAATTCAGAAGAATGAGGGGAGATCTTATAGAAACATACAAGATTATGAAGGGAATAGATAAGATAGAAGCAGGGAGGTTGTTTCCACTGGCAGGTGAAACCAGAACTAGGGGGCAAAGCCTCAAAATAAGGGGGAGCAGGTTTAGGACTGAGTTGAGGAGGAACCTCTTCACACAAAGGGTTGTGAATCTGTGGAATTCCCTGCCCAGTGAAGCAGTTGAGGCTACCTCATTGAATGTTTTTAAGCAAAGATAGATAGATTTTTGAACAGTAAAGGAATTAAGGGTTATGGTGAGCGGGTGGGTAAGTGGAGCTGAGTCCACAAAAAGATCAGCCATGATCTTATTGAACGGCGGAGCAGGCTCGAGGGGCCAGATGGCCTACTCCTGCTCCTAGTTCTTATGATCTTATGAATCATGACTAGTAACAGTAATTAAGAGGAGATAATGGCCAGGACTTTACAGTGTCGCAGCCTCCTCCCCCCCTTTCCTAATACATAGGCGGCATGGTGGCATAGTGGTTAGCGCTGCTGCCTCACAGTGCCAGGGACCCAGGTTCAATTCCAGCCTTGGGTGACTTTCTGTGCGGAGTTTGCACATTCTTCCTCTGTCTGCCTGGGTTTCCTCCCACAGTCCAAAGATGTGCAGGTTAGGTGAATTGACAATGCTAAATTGCCACTTAGTATCAGGGGGATTAGCAGGGTAAATATATGGGGTCTGGGTGGGATTGTCAGGTGCAGGCCCGATGGGCCGAACGGCCTCCTTCTGTACTTTAGGGATTCTATGAATAGTCGATGAATGAATCTATTCAAAGAAGATGCCCCTTTGATTTTTCTCCCAAGAAATTAATCGTTAGAGATTCCAGGGAAATTGGGTAGGGCTGGGATTTAATTTTAGGCACTGTTACAGCGGTCTTTCAATTCCGATTCTGAGCACAGGGAGTGTAATGGTGTTAAACAATGAGAACCTGCTCACAGAATGTAGGCTTCCAGACACCCAAAGTTCAGAAGCATTTTATTTAGTTGTTTTATTGTACCTTCAAGGAAACTGATCCACACTCAGTGTTCAGTGTTTTATTTTAGAATTTGATTTAATTTATTATTGTCACATAGATTAGTATAGAGTGAAAAGTATTGTTTCTTGCGCGCTATACAAAGCATACCGTTCATAGAGAAGGAAAGGAGAGAGTGCAGAATGTAGTGTTACAGTCATAGCTAGGGTGTAGAGAAAGATCAACTTAATGTGAGGTAGGTCCATTCAAAAGTCTGATGGCAGCAGGGAAGAAGCTGTTCTTGAGTCGGTTGGTATGTGACCTCAGATTTATGTATCTTGTTCCCGATGAAGGAAGGTGTGTGTGGGGTCCTTGATTATGCTGGCTGCTTTTCCGAGGCAGCGGGAAGTGTAGACAGCGTCAATGGATGGGAGGCTAGTTTGCCTGATGGATTGGGCTACATTCACAACCCTTTGTAGTTTCTTGCGGTCTTGGACAGAATCGTGAAAATCGTGTTTTTGTCGAATGTCTGATGTGTTGGGGATGATGGGTCCATCGTAATGACATTATGAAGGTTGTGGAGGACGAGAATGGCCGTGGCCCAATACCGATTGTGTGGCTGTTGAAATTGTCCTCTTATTTTCACAGATGTAGTGATTCCCAAAAGCCCTGAGGCCTATGTAAAACTGACAGAAAGTACATTGAGATCCACTGGTAGGCATTCAAGCATCTACGCATGCTCTGGCTCCCAGCATCAAACCCTACTCTTAGTCATCCATCTTAACACTGACCTTGCATCACCCCCTCCCTGACCTCCGACCTGTGTCTCTCACTTGTTCGTGTAATGCAAATCCAACCCTGAACTGATTAACCTCCGGCTAACCCTGTTTAACCTCTTGGGGCCAGTCTGGTGGCCAGTGCATGTTCACCCACATGGCCACCAGCCCCTGTGCAGGTAGGTATCGGTTAGTTAGAGGTTGCATGTACGTCACCACCTGGTTCCGCTGTGCCGTGACGGCTGGGCTGAGGCTTGGGGCAGCCACGCCAAGCTTCAATCCCCAGGCGGTGATTGGATTTGCACGTGATTGTGGATCGTTAGTAGCTGCCCGTCCGCTTTTGAGGCCTGAGTCTCCTCATGTTCTCGACTTGTCTTCCACCACCGCTAGCAGGGGAGCCCGGACAGCTGGAGACGCAGATCCGGCAACTAGACAAGGCCCTGGACAGCAGCCGATACCATCTGCAGCAAACGGAAAATGCCATCCGCAGCAAGACACCCACAGGCCCCGAGTTGGACTCCAGTTACTGGGGATATGTGAGTTTGGGGACTCTGGGGGAGGGAGTGGTGGAGGGATGGTGCTGCAGGGTTGGGGAGGGGTGTGCAGGGTTTCGGGGGGGGGGTTGTTTTGGTGTGGTGGTGGTGATAGGGGGCACGCTTGTTCACTGAGGCCCTGGGCAGGCTCATATGGCCTTGCTCATCCCGAAACCTGTAAAATCCCGCCCAAGGTCAACGGATCTTTCCATGGTCCGCCCCTCGCCCACTCCAATTCCCATGACGGGCACAACCCATGGATTGGACTACCAAGCTGCAATGTCATGAACCTGTCTTCAACCCCAGGGGAGATGGGATAAAGCCTTGCATATTTTTTAATTTATTCATTCACGGGACATGGGCATCGCTGGCTGGGCCAGCATTTATTGCCCATCCCTAGATGCCCGAGGGCAGTTGAGAGTCAACCACATTGCTGTGGCTCTGGAGTTACGTGTAGGCCAGACCGGGTAAGGGTGCCAAGTTTCCTGGTTCCCTAACCTTCCTTCCCTAAAGGACATTAGTGAACCAGATGGGTTTTTCCGACAATCGACAATGGTTTCATGGTAATCAGTAGATTCTTAATTCCAGATATTTTTTATTGAATTCGAATTCCACCCTCTGCCGTGGCGGGATTCGAACCCGGGTCCCCAGAACATTAGCTGAGTTTCTGGATTAATAGTCTAGCGATAATACCACCAGGCCATCGCCTCCCCAAAAAATTTGGAGATGATTGTTACTCGTGTGTACGCGGTTGAGTAAAGAACAGGGGCAGACTTTTGCTTGTCTCCCACTATGGCATAAACTGTCGAACTCCCCATCATAGTCGCAGGGGGAGGCCATTCAGCCCCACCAGCCTATTTCGCTGCTCAGCTCTGTCATGGCTGATCTGTACCAACTCCATTTAGTTGCCATGGTTCTGCGACCCATAATGCCACGGCCTAATTTGAGTTTGGGCATTTAAATTGATCCCTCACCTCACCCGATTTTTGGGTGACAATTCGAGGTTTTCATGACCCTTTGCTGGAAGAAGTCTTTGCTGACATCATTCCTAAATGGCCTTTCAAGGTTATCTGAACTCCGATGAAGGGTCATCCAAAACATTGGCTCTATTCTCTCCCCATGGATATTGTCAAACCTGCTGAGATTTTCCAGCATTTTCAATGTTTCATAGAATCGTGGAATGCCTACAGTGAAGAAGGAGGCCATTCGGCCCATCGAGCCTGCACCGACAACAATCCCACCCAGGCCCTATCCCCGTAATCCCACGTTTTTATCCTGCCAACCCCCGCTGAGATTCCAGCATCCGCAGTATTTTGCTTTTCCCATCGGACAGTCACCTCGACAATTCATCCAGCACTTTTAACTTTCAATTCATTCTGGTGGCATGGGCTTCACTGACAAACACAGTAAGAAGTTTAACAACACCAGGTTAAAGTCCAACAGGTTTATTTGGTAGCAAAAGCCACACAAGCTTTCGGAGCGTGCTGCTCCTTCGTCAGGTGAGTGAGTGACAGAATTCCCACTCACCTGACGAAGGAGCAGCGCTCCGAAAGCTTGTGGCTTTTGCTACCAAATAAACCTGTTGGACTTTAGCCTTGTGTTGTTAAACTTCTTACTGTGTTTACCCCAGTCCAATGCCGGCATCTCCACATCTTCACTGACAAATGCAGGCAGTTCTACCCAGTCCCTGAGAAGGTGGTAGTCGTTGCTGCCCTGAACCGCAGGTAGCAGGTTCGATGCAGCTGAGTTGTTTAGTAGACCTATTCAGAGGGGAATTAAAAGTCAGCATTGGTGTGCAAATTGAAGCTCTGTATATGTGGAGGCGGGTAAGGGCAACAGGCTTAACTCCCTGAAAGACATGTTAACCAGTTGATATTTATGCCAATCTGACATTTTCAGGGTTACTTTTAATGATAGCTTCTTCTTTATATCCAGATTCCTTTTCAAATTAAATTCAAATCCATTTGCCTGGATGGGTGCAGCTCCAACAACACTCAACACCATCCAGGACAAAGCAGCCCCACTTGTTTGCCACCCCTTCCACAAACATTCACTCCCTCCACCACCAATGGAACAGTGGCAGCCATGTGTACCATCTACAAGATGCACTGCAGGAACTCACCAAGGTTCCTTAGACAGCATCTTCCAAACCCACGACCACTACCCATCCAGAAGGGCAAGGGCGGCAGACACATGGGAACACCACCACCTGGAAGTTCCTCTCCACTCACCGTCCTGACTTGGAAATATATCACCGTTCCTTCACTGTCGCTGGGTCAAAATCCTGGAACTCCCTCCCTATCAGCACTGTGGGTGTACCTACACTGCATGGACTGTGACAATTCAAGAAGGCAGCTCACCACCACCTTCTCAAGGGTAGTGTTGGGGATGGGGAATAAATACTGGCCTATCACCAATGCACACATCCTGTAAATGAATTTTTAACAAGTACCCATTTTATTTAATGGGATTCCGGGATTTAAGGAGCACATTCCAGACGGCGATCCATTTTTCGCAAGAAATGTCCATTAGAAATGTCCATAAAAAATGTAAACCAGTGTTTCTGATCACGTCGGTTCCCGTTTGGTAATTGTGAATGCTGGATTCAATGAGGGGCTGAATGGCCTCCTCTTGTTCCTGTGCCCCATTATCAAGGTGGGGCAAGCTCAGGGAATCCACACTTTGATATCTCTGAACATTGGTTTTCTTGGGTGACCAAGAACTGTTGTTCTAAGTTAAATGTTTGCACTGGGTGTAACCCGAGACCTGTTGCATTCCGTTATCCGAGCTTTGTTTTCTGTACAAATTAAATGGGTGGCTCCAGGTGCCTGCACGAACAGGAGGTGTTGCGTTCTGCCGACTATGGATCAGGGCTGCCGGTTGAAGACCCCGCATCTACTCAGTCTCCACTTCTCTCTGTTCCAGATGAAACTGCTGTCAGAATGCCGTGGGAGCATTGAGACGGTGAAAAGGGTGGGACATAAACTCAAAGAAGAGGAGGACAAGCTCTCTGGCCTAATTAACCTAACCAGCACAGAGACACAGACCTCAGGTGAGCGATCGTGTGTCTAGTCAATCTGAAGCCAGTGTCACTTCCACAATACAGTACAGCACACATCTAACTAACAGGGGTGTCTTGCTGCAATTATGCAGGGCCTTGGTGAGGCCACACCTGGAGTATTGTGTGCAGTTTTGGTCTCCTTTTCTGAGGAAGGATGTTCTTGCTCTCGAGGGAGTGCAGAGAAGGTTTCCCAGGCTGATTCCAGGGGCGGCGGGACTGTTGTACGAGGAGAGATTGACTAGGTCAGGATTGTTTTTGCTGGAGTTCAGATGAATGAGGGGGGGGATCTCACAGAGACTTATAAAATTCCACAGGACTAGACAGGGTAGATGCAGGGAGGATGTTCCTGATGCTGGGGGAGTTCAGAACCAGGGGTCACAGTCTGAGGATTCGGGGTAGACCATTTAGGACGGAGATGGGGAGACATTTTTTCACCCAAACAGTGGTGGACCTGTGGAATTCATTACCACAGGAAGTAGTTGATGCCAAAACATTGAATGTATTCAAGAGGCAGCTGGATATAGCACTTGGGGTGAATGGGATCAATGGGGAGAAAGCAGGATTAGGCTATTGAGTTGGACAATCCGCCGTGATCGTGATGAATGGCAGAGCAGGCTCAAAGGGCCAAATGGCCTCCTCCTGCTCCTATCTTCTATGGATAAACCTTTTCTGCACTCCCTCCAATGCATTGACATCCTTCCTTTAATGTGACACCCGAAACCGTACACAATATTCCAGCTCAGGTCTAACTAGTGTCTTGTATAGGATCATGGAATCTACAGCGCAGGAGGAGGCCATTCGGCCCATCGAGCCTGCACCGACAACAATCCCACCCAGGTCCTGTCCTATCCCCGTAACCCCACATATTGACCCTCCTAATCCCCCCTGACATTAAGGGTCAATTTATCATGGCCAGTCAACCTAATCCGCACATCTTTGGACTGTGGGAGGAAACCGGAGCACCCGGAGGAAACCCACGCAGACATGGGGAGAATGTGCACACTCCACACAGACAGTGACCCGAGGCTGGAATTGAACCCGGGTTCCTGATGCTGTGAGGCAGCAGTGCTAACCACTGTGCCACTGTGGCCACCCCGGTATAAGTTCAGCACAGCCTTCTTGCTCTTGTACTCTACACCCATATTAATAAACTCAGGATACTATACGCTTTATTAACTGCCTTCTCTAATGTGCCTCAGATCATACTCTATGCCAGACCTGCTTGGGTCTGCTTGCACGTTTGTGTAATTTGAGCTAATTCTGTATCGATGCAGGATGGATATTGTTGAGCGCGCAGAGCTGAACTGACTTGTTACGGAGCTCTCTTGTTTCTTTCACAGGGGTGATTGAACGCTGGGAGCTGATCCAAGCCCAGGCTCTCAACAAGGAGCTGAGGATGAAACAGAACCTCCAACAGTGGCAGCAGTTCAACTCTGACCTGGACAGCATCTGGGAGTGGCTGAGTGAGACCGAGGAAGAGCTGGAACATCTCAGCAGGCTGGACATCAGCACCAACATCCAGACCATAGAACTGCGCATTAAAAAGCTCAAGGTGTGTCCCAAATCCCTCCCCCGTGCCAGAGACCTCGCATTTTGATAGTGGAAGAGACTATATTCTCCCCATCGCCCAGACTGCCTTCTTCCACCCCTGTAATATCGTCAGTCCCTGTGTCCCTACCTTCATTCACAGAGTCACAGAGCAATACAGCACGGAAACAGGCCCTTCGGCCCAACCGGTCCATGCCAACCACGGTGCCCTCCCAGCTAGTCCCAATTGCCCTTGTTTGACCCACATCCCCCTAATCCTTTCCCATCCATGAACTTATCCAAAAGAGAAAATACTGGAAAATCTCAGCAGGTCTGGCAGCATCTGTAAGGAGAGAAAAAAGCTGATGTTATGAGTCCAGATGACACCGAGCCTGCACATCTTGGGACACGAAGGAGCAATTTAGCATGGCCAATCTACCTAACCTGCACATCTTGGGACACTAAGGGGCAATTTAGCATGGCCAATCTACCTAACCTGCACATCTTGGGACACTAAGGGGCAATTTAGCATGGCCAATCTACCTAACCTGCACATCTTGGGACACTAAGGGGCAATTTAGCATGGCCAATCTACCTAACCTGCACATCTTGGGACACTAAGGGGCAATTTAGCATGGCCAATCCACTTAACCTGCACATCTTGGGACACTAAGGGGCAATTTAGCATGGCCAATCCACTTAACCTGCACATCTTGGGACACTAAGGGGCAATTTAGCATGGCCAATCCACTTAACCCCTGCACATCTTGGGACACTAAGGGGCAATTTAGCATGGCCAATCCACTTAACCTGCACATCTTGGGATACTAAGGGGCAATTTAGCATGGACAATCCACCTAACCTGCACATCTTGGGACACTAAGGGGCAATTTAGCATGGCCAATCCACTTAACCTGCACATCTTGGGACACTAAGGGGCAATTTAGCATGGCCAATCCACTTAACCTGCACATCTTGGGACACTAAGGGGCAATTTAGCATGGACAATCCACCTAACCTGCACATCTTGGGACACTAAGGGGCAATTTAGCATGGCCAATCCACTTAACCTGCACATCTTGGGACACTAAGTGGCAATTTAGTATGGCCAATCCACTTAACCTGCACATCTTGGGATACTAAGGGGCAATTTAGCATGGCCAATCCACCTAACCTGCACTTCTTGGGACACAAAGGGGCAATTTAGCATGGCCAATCCACCTAACCTGCACACCTTTGGAATGTGGGAGGAAACCGGAGCACCCGGAGGAAACCCACACAGACACGGCAAGATAATGCCAACTTCACGCAGACAGTCACCCAAGGTTGGAATTGGACTCGAGTCCCTGGTGCTGTGAGGCAGCAGTGTTAACCACTGTGCCTCCTCCTATTGTAGCCAGCTCTGTGTTAATGAGTAGATACCTAAGTGATCAATCATTTCTAACACAGTGATAGGGTTTGAAACACTAGGGGCTGAGGTCGAAGTCAAGGGTCATTACACCTTTAGCTTTAAATCGGCCACAGATTATTCTAGACCAGTGAAGTGCATTTTGCAAAGACTTCTATCCAGAAAATTGCTGAATATATCATCACAGAATCCAGTGCAGAAAGAGGCCATTTGGCCCATCAAGTCTGCAGCAACAATAATCGCATCCAGGCCCTATCCCCTTAACCCCACATATTTACCCTGCCAATCTCCCTGACACTAAGGGGCAATTGAGAATGGCCAATCCATCTAACCTGCACATCTTTCGATCCAATCAACACAAATAATTCATACTTCAGTAGGAAGACATTGAATATTAAGTCTGGATTTATATGGGGTTGTTTTGTATGATGCGATTATTGATTGCATCACGCTCGTATACAAACCACTTTTGACCGATCACCGTGAAAACACACTCAGTAATCAGTAAACCAGTTGAATTGTAATTCAAGCTGTGGACAAAGGGATGGGTTTCAAGGTGAGTCTGAAATTTGGGAAGCAGAGGGTGGCACAGTGGTTAGCACTGCTGCCTCACAGCGCCAGGGACCCGGGCTCGATTCCAGCCTTGGGTTACTGTCTGTGCGGAGTCTGCACATTCTCCCCGTGTCTGCGTGGGTTTGCTTCGGGTGCTCCGGTCTCCTCCCACAGTCCAAAAGACGTGCTGGTTAGGTGCATTGGCCATGCTAAATTCCCCCTCAGTGTACCCGAACAGGAATGTGGTGACTAGGGGATTTTCACAGTAACTTTATTGCAGTGTTAATATAAGCCTACTTGTGACAATAATAAAATATGTAAACTTTAAAAAAAAACTTAAACTTAAACTAGAGGAACTGGGGAACACACAAAACTGAAACATTCAGCACCACTTCAGGCCGGAGGCTGTAATTACAATGTAACAAGTTTATATAGGCATATTCCATGACCGATGTGCTGGACTTGCGGATAGCGAAGAGCATTGTCGGGCAATACAGCAGGATATAGATAGGCTGGAAAATTGGGCGGAGAGGTGGCAGATGGAGTTTAATCCGGATAAATGCGAAGTGATGCATTTTGGAAGAAATAATGTAGGGAGGAGTTATACAATAAATGGCAGAGTCATCAGGAGTATAGAAACACAGAGGGACCTAGGTGTGCAAGTCCACAAATCCTTGAAGGTGGCAGCACAGGTGGAGAAGGTGGTGAAGAAGGTATATGGTATGCTTGCCTTTATAGGACGGGGTATAGAGTATAAAAGCTGGAGTCTGATGATGCAGCTGTATAGAACGCTGGTTAGGCCACATTTGGAGTACTGCGTCCAGTTCTGGTCGCCGCACTACCAGAAGGACGTGGAGGCGTTAGAGAGAGTGCAGAGAAGGTTTACCAGGATGTTGCCTGGTATGGAGGGTCTTAGCTATGAGGAGAGATTGGGTAGACTGGGGTTGTTCTCCTTGGAAAGACGGAGAATGAGGGGAGATCTAATAGAGGTGTACAAGATTATGAAGGGTATAGATAGGGTGAACAGTGGGAAGCTTTTTCCCAGGTCGGAGGTGACGATCACGAGGGGTCACGGGCTCAAGGTGAGAGGGGCGAAGTATAACTCAGATATTAGAGGCATGTTTTTTACACAGAGGGTGGTGGGGGCCTGGAATGCGCTGCCAAGTAGGGTGGTGGAGGCAGGCACGCTGACATCGTTTAAGACTTACCTGGATAGTCACATGAGCAGTCTGGGAATGGAGGGATACAAACGATTGGTCTAGTTGGACCAAGGAGCGGCACAGGCTTGGAAGGCCGAAGGGCCTGTTTCCTGTGCTGTACTGTTCTTTGTTCTTTTGTTCTTTATAAATGTTGACTTATCAATGGTGAATTGATGGAGGAGATGTGTGCAGATATTAAATTATTAAGATTTAATAGATGTATATTTGATTAAATAGATATCTGTCCCGGCTGTTATCAGCCTTGATAACATCCCACATCAATGGAAGGAAATTAGACTCTGGGATGTTTCTTCCTCCATTCATTCATTCAGAGGAGTGATGGAGGCGGCAGCTCAGCTGCCTGATCCGGAGATGGATGTGGTCACTCTCGGCTTGTTTCCCCGTGTTTCTTTCAGGAGCTGCAAAAGGCAGTCGACAACCGCAAAGCCATCATCCTGTCCATCAACCTGTGCAGCACTGAGTTCACCCAGTCGGACACGAGTGACGCGCTGGAGCTCCGGGACCGCTTGAGCCAGATGAACAAGCGGTGGGACCGGGTCGGCGGCCTGCTGGAGGACTGGCGTCGCACTCTCCAGGATGCCCTCATGCAGTGCCACGTGAGTAATACTGTGGGGGTGTCCCCCACAGACCATTCTGACAAAGGTGTACGCTGCCTCGTTTCCTCTGGACAAGCGTCTTGAACCAAAAGTAGGTGTGTGTTGTGGTTCAAATCAGAAATTCCAAAGTGTTTTATGAAGCCCGCCTGAATCATAAGTTTCGCATCTTGAATTTGGCTAGGATAAGCATGAGATGTTTCACTTCAGGTATGATTCAAATGACCCACGAGGGAGCTTTTATCAAACAAGGTTTATTTAAGAATATAGTTAACATGTACAGTAAGAAAATTAGCAAGAACTTTTATCAAGTACAAACAAGAAACAAAACAACTACAATAATGTATAACTCTTAATGAATATCTCTAATGTGTTCCAATTAAAACTAAAACCCAAAGACAACAAAGATCCTTTTCACAGGTTTAACACAGCACAGACTAATGCTCACGTGATACTGGAACTGGAGTCCTTTGGTTGAAGTCTGCAGTTCTCTGGATTCACTCCGAATAGTTTGAAGATAAGCCAGCTTCCCAAAACACCAGAGAGACTCTGGTCCAACCCCCAACGACAGCAGATTTTCACCCTTCAAGAAAACAAGTTCTTGTTTTCAGCTAACCAAGAAAATTTTCAAAACAACAGGGAGAGAGGGAAAACACTTCTTTTAGCTTGCTGTCCTTTCTAAAACTCAAAACCTCAAACCTGCGGCTCCAAGCTGAAACGGAAAATGAATCCCTGTCACCTGACCTGCCCACAGTTTTTTTCTCCTCCCGACAATGACATAATCTAACGCTTTGAGCATGAATTAAAAAGAAAATCTCTTAAAGGTACACTAACATCACAGTGTGCGACCATTAAGAGTATCAAACAGTTCTGTTTAATCCAACAGATCCCTAGGAGGGACAGGAGGTTGGGTTGTGGACACTAGCTGTGTAGGTTCTTCTAAGTTACAGTCCTAATAGTTGAACAAGTACTGTATGATCTCTGAATGGACGTAACTCATTCATTCCTTAGAGTCACGTATATTACTCGGCAGTTAATTTAAACACCCTCCAAGCATTCCAGTTTAATGAGACAAGCAAGAACAGGAGTCAACTGTTTAATTCAATCAACAATCTGCCTTTATTTGACATTTTAGGTACCTACACAAACTTAAACAATTGCAACTTATTAACTCTTTTACTGAAATTTAACTCTTAACTGAACATTAACTTTAATTATTTAGCTGAAAATAGACACTACCGAGTGTGAGAAAAACCTTGGCCAAGAATATCCCTGCTGTGGAATCTATCTCCTCTCTGAAGACTTCCTTCAGGGCACACTTTCTACAATGGTGAATCTCTATAGAGTTGTCAATGGCAAACAAAAGACTGCTTCACTTGCTTCCTGAAGATTCCCTGTCATCCAGCCAATTATGTAACCAGAAAACGATCACACGGATCAAACATCCAATGAGATTACTTGTAGACAATGCCATTCTGCTTGGTTCAAACTTCATGTCTTTCACATAACGGCAATAAAATTTGACGTCATTGTGTCTACTCAAAAGTAAACAACTTCCCAGACCAGATCCCTGATTCAGAGTAACCTTACGACCTGCATCTGGTTTTAATTATAAGTTGACCAATAATCCCAGCATGCTTCACTCTCAGCCAAAATAGCCTCTTAAAGCCAATTTTGCCATTATTGTTGTAGTCGTTCTTTCTCCGTCTACACGTACTTGAGTAATAAAGGAAAAAAAAGCAACTTCGCATTTTTGTAACACCCTTCATGCCCAGAGGATGATCCAGAGCACTTTACAGCCTGTGTAATAGCTTTGAAGTGTAGTC
This sequence comes from Mustelus asterias, assembly GCF_964213995.1. NCBI lineage: Eukaryota > Metazoa > Chordata > Chondrichthyes > Carcharhiniformes > Triakidae > Mustelus > Mustelus asterias. The sequence continues at coordinate 87,335,210 of NC_135815.1, read as the reverse complement.
ACTGTGGTAATGTAGGGAAATGCAGCACCCAGTTTGTGCGCAGCAAGCTCATGGACACAGCAACAAATGACCAGTTAACCTGCATCGTTGCTGTTGGTGGAGGCAATGTTTGTCAGGACTCTGGGAGAACTCCCCAAACAGCGCAGTAGATTATTTCATTGGCCTCCAAGGGCTGACAGGACGTGGTTTTAACATCTCGCTGCAAGAGGGCACCTCTGACAGTGCTGCATTCCCTCAGCGTGGTACTGGGAGTGTCGGCATTGATGATGTTCACTAATGTCCCTTAGGGAAGGAAGTCTGCCGTCCTTACCCGGCCTGGCCTACATGTGACTCCAGAGCCACGGCGATGTGGTTGACTCTCACTTGCCCTTTGAAATGGCCGAGCAAGCCATTTAATTCAAGGGCAACTAGGGGTAGACAATAAATGTTGGCCGGTACAGATTGTGGTCGGTACAGACCCGATGGGCCAAATGGCCAGTGATGCCCATGTCCCACCAATGAATAAAAGAAAAGTGTTCAAAGTATGTACATTGTCGGCCTGTAATGTTCTGACCGGGGCGGGGGGGGTACTAGCACTGAGCTGAGGCTAACGTGTAGACAGCAGGTGTGGCTTCCCTGTGAGCCTGTCGGTGGCTGGGATTGACGGATCCGTTGTAACCCCGTCCTGAGGTTGGCCTTCCCTCTCCTGTGTCCGCAGGACTTCCACGAGATGAGCCATGGCCTCCTGCTCTGGCTGGAGAACATCGACAGACGGAGGAACGAAATTCTCCCCATCGACCCCAACCTGGATACGGACACCCTACAGGATCACCACAAGACATTGATGGTGAGAGCTACACTGCAATCTCCTCCTTTTCGCTCCTTATTTCTGTCGCACAGGATGAATAAACTCCGATTGTGCCCAGTGTCACTGGAGAGGAGGTGACGAGGGAAGGTGGATGATGTTGAGGTTGGAGGGACAGAGGATATTAAAATAGAGTTCCCTAAAATGTTGCCCCTTTTCACCTTTACGCAGAGATTAATGTTCAGCAGCAAACCTGAGACACAAGTAGAACAGCACCAGATATCCCCACGCATCCAACATTCGAGTATACCCATGTCAATAGCCTAGTGCTGCAGATGCTGAGGGCAGCACGGTGGCACAGTGGTTAGCACTGCTGCCTCACAGCGCCAGGGACCCAGGTTCAATTCCGGCCACGGGTCACTGTCTGTGCGGAGTTTGCACGTTCTCCCCGTGTCTGCGTGGGTTTCCTCCGGGTGCTCCGGTTTCCTCCCACAGTCCAAAAGATGTGTGGGTTAGGTTGATTGGCCGTGCTAAAAATTGCCCCTTAGTGTCAGGGGGATTAGCAGGGTAAATGCATGGGGTTGAAGGGATAGGGTCTGGGCGGGATTGTGGTGGGTACAGACTCGATGGGTCAAATGATCTTACCTCTATTCCACTATTAACACTCCTTCAGTCCCGAATGCCACCATTAACACCCTTTCTGTTTTGTGTCGATGACATTTTTGTCACTCTCTCTCCCCCCCATCCCTGCCCCACCTCCACCGCGCCCCTCTCCAACCCATATAATTCATCACAAAGAACAAAGGAAAGTACAGCACAGGAACAGGCCCTTCGGCCCTCCAAGCCCGTGCTGATCATGATGCCCGAACTAAGCTTAAAAAAAACCTCCTGCCGTTACTCAGTCCGTATCCCTCTATTCCCTCCCTATTCATGTACCCATCCAGATGACCCTTAAATGTTGCTAATGTGCCTGCTTCCACCACCTCCTCTGGCAGCGCGTTCCAGGCACCCACCACTCTCTGCGTGAAAAACCTCCCCCGCACATCTCTCTTAAACTTTCCCCCCTCTCACCTTGACATTTCTATCCCTCATCATATCTGTAGAAGAATCATCCAGACTCGAAACGTTAACTCGAAACACTGTTTCATAGAATCTCTGCAGTGCAGAAGGAGTCCATTCGGCCCATCAAGCCTGCACCAGCAACAATCCCACCCAGGCCCTATCCCTGTAACCCCACGTATTTACCCTGCTAATCCTCCTGACACTAAGTAGCAATTTAGCATGGCCAATACACCTAAACCACACATCTTTGGAGGAAACCGGAGCACCCGGAGGAAACCCACACAGATATGGGGAGAATGTACAAACCCCACACAGACAGTGACCCGAGGCCGGAATTGAACCCAGGACCCTGGAGCTGTGAGGCAGACGTGCTAACCACTGTGCCACCGTGCTGCTCTCTTCACAGCTGCTGCCAGACCTGCTGAATTTATCCAGCATTTTCCGTGTTTATATTGTTAATAGCTTCACCTTTTTTTTAAAAAACCCTTCTCCTGTAACACAGCCAATCTCAATTCTTTCCTTATATATCCCCATTTCTAGCAGATTCCCGCCCGGGCCTCCGGGAATGATCAGGGAGTGAGACCCCAGCAGAATGTCTCTCTGCTCTTCCCATTCCTGTCACTCAGCAGCGCTCCAGCCAGCTAACCCCACTCAAAAATAGGATGGGACCCGGAACCATGTTACTGAGCCAATAGCAGAGAGTGCTTTTAAATTCAAATTTCACAGCAAGCTTCCTTACATACACACTAGATGGCAGTGTACCTCACTGTGAGAAACTGAATACAGTAAGAAGTTTAACAACACCAGGTTAAAGTCCAACAGGTTTATTTGGTAGCAAAAGCCACACAAGCTTTCGAGGCTCTGAGCCCCTTCTTCAGGTGAGTGGGAATTCTGTTCACAAACAGAACTTATAAGACACAGACTCAATTTACATGAATAATGGTTGGAATGCGAATACTTACAACTAATCCAGTCTTTAAGAAACAAAACAATGGGAGTGGAGAGAGCATCAAGACAGGCTAAAAAGATGTGTATTGTCTCCAGACAAGACAGCCAGTGAAACTCTGCAGGTCCACGCAACTGTGGGAGTTACAAATAGTGTGACATAAATTCTGATTCTAGGATCGCATGATAAAGACTCAGGAGGAAAAAAGCAGAAATATTTATGTGAAATAGTGTGACATAAACCCAATATCCCGGTTGAGGCCGTCCTTGTGTGTGCGGAACCTGGCTATCAGTTTCTGCTCCGCGACTCTGCGCTGTCGTGTGTCGCGAAGGCCGCCTTGGAGAGCGCTTACCCGAATATCAGAGGCCGAATGCCCGTGACCGCTGAAGTGCTCCCCAACAGGAAGAGAACAGTCTTGCCTGGTGATTGTCGAGCGGTGTTCATTCATCCGTTGTCGCAGCGTCTGCATAGTTTCCCCAATGTACCATGCCTCGGGACATCCTTTCTTGCAGCGTATCAGGTAGACAACGTTGGCCGAGTTGCAAGAGTATGTACCGTGTACCTGGTGGATGGTGTTCTCACGTGAGATGATGGCATCTGTGTCGATGATCCGGCACGTCTTGCAGAGGTTGCTGTGGCAGGGTTGTGTGGTGTCTTGGTCACTGTTCTCCTGAAGGCTGGGTAGTTTGCTGCGGACAATGGTCTGTTTGAGGTTGTGCGGTTGTTTGAAGGCAAGAAGTGGGGGTGTGGGGATGGCCTTGGCGAGATGTTCGTCTTCATCAATGACATGTTGAAGGCTCCGGAGGAGATGCCGTAGCTTCTCCGCTCCGGGGAAGTACTGGACAACGAAGGGTACTCTGTCCACTGTGTCCCGTGTTTGTCTTCTGAGGAGGTCGGTGCGGTTTTTCGCTGTGGCGCGTTGGAACTGTTGATCAATGAGTCTAGCGCCATATCCTGTTCTTATGAGGGCATCTTTCAGCGTCTGGAGGTGTCTGTTGCGATCCTCCTCATCTGAGCAGATCCTGTGTATACGGAGGGCTTGTCCGTAGGGGATGGCTTCTTTAACGTGTTTAGGGTGGAAGCTGGAGAAGTGGAGCATCGTGAGGTTATCCGTGGGCTTGCGGTACAGTGAGGTGCTGAGGTGACCGTCCTTAATGGAGATGCGCGTGTCCAAGAATGCAACCGATTCCGGAGAGTAGTCTATGGTGAGCCTGATGGTGGGATGGAACTTGTTGATGTCATCATAGAGTTGTTTCAGTGATTGTTCACCATGAGTCCAAAGGAAGAAAATGTCATCGATGTATCTAGTGTATAGCACCGGTTGAAGGTCCCGTGCGGTGAAGAAGTCTTGTTCGAACCTGTGCATGAAGATGTTGGCATATTGAGGTGCAAATTTGGTCCCCATGGCTGTTCCGTGTGTCTGGATGAAGAACTGGTTGTTGAAGGTGAAGATATTGTGGTCCAGGATGAAGCGGATGAGATGTAAAATTGCATCTGGAAACTGGCAGTTGTTGGCGCTGAGCACTGAGGCCGTTGCAGCAATGCCATCGTCATGGGGGATGCTGGTGTAGAGTGCTGAGACATCCATTGTGACGAGGAGCGCTCCTGGTTCAACTGCTCCATGTGTGCCGAGTTTCTGTAGGAAGTCCGTCGTGTCGCGACAAAAGCTGGGGGTTCTTTGTACAATGGGTTTCAGGATGCCCTCGACATAGCCGGAGAGGTTCTCGCACAGGGTCCCATTGCCCGATACGATGGGACGGCCGGGTGTGTTTGCCTTGTGTATCTTCGGGAGGCAGTAGAGATCTCCAACGCGGGGAGTACGTGGGATGAGAGCACGGAGGGTGTTCTGAAGGTCCGGATCAAAGGTCTTGATCAGAGTGTTGAGTTGACGGGTGTGTTCTTTGGTCGGATCTGCAGGTAACTGTCTGTAGTGTTCCTCGTTGTTGAGTTGTCGGTACACTTCTTTGCAGTAATCCGTTCTGTTCAGTATGACGATGGCCCCTCCTTTGTCTGCTGGTTTGATGACAATGTTGCGGTTGGTCTTGAGAGCGTGGATGGCGTTACGTTGTGCTTGGGTGATGTTCGGGGCTGTCTTGTGAGTGCGGCTGATGAATTTGGTGTTGACGCACCTCCTGACGGCTTGGGCATACATGTCAAGTCGAGGGCAGCGGCCTTCCGGAGGAGTCCAATTCGACTCTTTCCTCTTCGGATGCACTGCGGATCTCTCTGTCGGCTGTTCCAGTTCATTGGCTGTCTCATTGTGTTCGTTGTTGGCCTCTTGGGGTTTGTGGAAGAACTCCCTCAGCCTCATTCGCCTGATGAATTCCTCTGTGTCTGCTGCGAGACTGATGGGGTCTATTTTGGTGGTGGGGCAAAAATTAAGCCCTTGGCTGAGAACTTCGATTTCATCTGGTTGAAGTGTGTAGTCGTACCCTTCGTTGTCCAGTACTTCCCCGGAGCGGAGAAGCTACGGCATCTCCTCCGGAGCCTTCAACATGTCATTGATGAAGACGAACATCTCGCCAAGGCCATCCCCACACCCCCACTTCTTGCCTTCAAACAACCGCACAACCTCAAACAGACCATTGTCCGCAGCAAACTACCCAGCCTTCAGGAGAACAGTGACCAAGACACCACACAACCCTGCCACAGCAACCTCTGCAAGACGTGCCGGATCATCGACACAGATGCCATCATCTCACGTGAGAACACCATCCACCAGGTACACGGTACATACTCTTGCAACTCGGCCAACGTTGTCTACCTGATACGCTGCAAGAAAGGATGTCCCGAGGCATGGTACATTGGGGAAACTATGCAGACGCTGCGACAACGGATGAATGAACACCGCTCGACAATCACCAGGCAAGACTGTTCTCTTCCTGTTGGGGAGCACTTCAGCGGTCACGGGCATTCGGCCTCTGATATTCGGGTAAGCGTTCTCCAAGGCGGCCTTCGCGACACACGACAGCGCAGAGTCGCGGAGCAGAAACTGATAGCCAGGTTCCGCACACACAAGGACGGCCTCAACCGGGATATTGGGTTTATGTCACACTATTTCACATAAATATTTCTGCTTTTTTCCTCCTGAGTCTTTATCATGCGATCCTAGAATCAGAATTTATGTCACACTATTTGTAACTCCCACAGTTGCGTGGACCTGCAGAGTTTCACTGGCTGTCTTGTCTGGAGACAATACACATCTTTTTAGCCTGTCTTGATGCTCTCTCCACTCCCATTGTTTTGTTTCTTAAAGACTGGATTAGTTGTAAGTATTCGCATTCCAACCATTATTCATGTAAATTGAGTCTGTGTCTTATAAGTTCTGTTTGTGAACAGAATTCCCACTCACCTGAAGAAGGGGCTCAGAGCCTCGAAAGCTTGTGTGGCTTTTGCTACCAAATAAACCTGTTGGACTTTAACCTGGTGTTGTTAAACTTCTTACTGTGTTTACCCCAGTCCAACGCCGGCATCTCCACATCAGAAACTGAATAGACAGGACATTGGGTAAAGAATCCTCTCTCACACACTAACACATATACACCCCGACAGAACACACACAGAACACACACACAATCCTCTCACTCTCACACTAACACACACACACATAGAACCCTCTCACTCACACACACACAATCCTCGCACACACACACACTCGCACTCACACACACACTCACCCACACACTGACACACACACACACACTCTCACTCACACACACACACTCTCACTCACACACACACACACAATCCTCGTACTCACACACACACACACTCATACACGCACTCACACACACACTCACACACACACACTGACACACACACACACTCTCATTCACACACACAATCCTCGCACTCACACACACAATCCTCGCACTCACACACACACACACACACACACACACACACACACACACACACACTCATACACACACAGACACACACACACACAATCCTCGCACTCTCTCACACTCACACACACACTCACACACACACACACTCGCACACACACTCACACTCACACACACGCTGACACACACACACACTCACTCACACACACACACTGACACACACACACACTCTCACTCACACACACACACACACTCTCACTCACACACACACACACTCTCACTCACACACTCACACACACACTCACACAATCCTCGCACTCACACACACGCACTCGCACACACACGCACACACTCACACACACACTGACACACACACACACACACACACACACTGACACACACACACACACTGACACACACACACACACTCAATCCTCGCACTCTCACACACACACGCACTCACACACGCACTCACACACACTCACACACACACACTCACACACACACACACTGACACACACACACACTCTCACTCTCACTCACACACACAATCCTCGCACTCTCTCACACTCACACACACACGCACTCACACACGCACTCACACACACTCACACACACACACTGACACACACACACTGACGCACAGTGACACACAGAACCCTCTCTGGGAATGGGATGGTTGTGATGTGTAGGTGAGTGACAGGACGGGAAAGTGGGGGAGCGATAGGGAGGGGGGGGTGAAAGAATGAAGGAGAGAGGAGAGGATTGGGTGGGAGGATGTTACAGTTCCGCCCTGTTATTAACATCCATTTCATTGCATTCAGACTCTAACAGGTGCTGACGTTATAAATCAGGGATTTTTTTTGAGTTATGGGCGAGTCAGTTTTACTCCCACAGTCAACAAAGTGGCTTCATTTCAACGTCTCCCAGTTCCTCCCTGCCCGCACTATGGATGTTGCATCAGAGCAATCCATCATTTTTATCACTCTGACCTCCAATCATTTGATCTGAACCTGTGAAGTAATGTGGGTGTGTGACTCTGAACAGTTGGTACTGGCTGGTAACTTCATTACAGCAAAGACCAGATGCCAGCCTTGATCATTCACAATATATACGGTCATTAACTATAACACTGCACCTTAGCCGGCCTGCCGTTCTGGTGCAACACTGAGGGAGTGCTGCACTATCAAAGCTACCATCTTTTGGAAGAAACTTTAAACCAATAGCTTCTCTGCCCTTTTAAAATGGATGGAGGATTGCACGACATTGGTTCGAAGAGGTGTAGGCGTCTTCCTCCCAGCGTCAGGACAACATTGACCCCTCCAGCAACATTATTAAAACAGATTGTGATCGCCACTCTGTTTCTGGGATCTTACTGTGCCCAACTTTGGCTGCCGCTATGATGTATAGTCACCGCAGCGCAAGCGTACCACTGTGGTTATCAAGCATGTGCTGAAGGTGTGTAAGATCCCATTAAAATATTGGCACGGCGGCACAGTGGTTAGCACTGCTGTCTCATAGCGCCAGGGACCCGGGTTCGATTCCCGGCTCGGGTCACTGTCTGTGCGGAGTCTGCACATTCTCACCGTGTCAGTGTGGGTTTCCTCCGGGTGCTCCCGTTTCCTCCCACACTCCAAAGATGTGCGGGTTTGGTGGATTGGCCGTGGTAAGTTTGACCCTTAGTGTCAGGGGGACTAGTAGGGTAAATGCGTGGGGTTATGGGGATAGGGCCTGGGTGGGATTGTGGTCGGTGCAGACTCGATGGGCCGAATGGCCTCCTTCTGCACTGTAGGGATTCTATGAAATAATTGACTATCAGGAGGTTTGTGCCGAGTATCCCATCATCCTGCAGTTCTAATTCCAAGCGGAGTGTGTGTTTTGTATCTCAATGTAGCAAATCAGACGGGAGTTGCTGGAGTCTCAGCTGAAGGTCGCCTCACTGCAGGACATGTCCAGCCAGCTGCTGGTAAACGCGGAGGGCAGGGACTGCCTGGAAGCCAAGGAGAAGGTCCATGTCATTGGCAACCGTCTCAAACTCCTTCTGAAAGAGGTCACCCAAGATCTGAAGGAGTTGGAGAGACTATTGGACATGTGCAGCAGTCAAACGGTACGTCAATGGAACCAATCCGCAAATGGTCCAATCTGTGGGGTGCTGAATTGCCTTTTGATTTTGATTTGATTTATTATTGTCACATTTATTAGTATACAGTGAAAAGTATTGTTTGTTGCGCGCTATACAGACAAAGCATACCGTTCATAGAGAAGGAAAGGAGAGAGTGCAGAATGTCGTGTTACGGTCAGAGCTAGGGTGTACAGCCTAATGATCACCAAACCTGTCAGAATTAGAGCATCGTTAGAGGGGTTTAAAAGAGTTAGAATGAAGTTTTAGAAGTACAAAACGAGAGTAAAAGATCGAATTAGAAGGCATGCTGGGCACAGCTTGCAAGAAGTCGCCTTGCTCCGGTGCCATCTTGAGAAAAGAAACTAGCCCAGTGACATTACCACTGCGCCACTGTCTCCCCTCAATGCATCTCATGGCCGGAATTCTCCCATCCCGCCGCCACTGGAATTCTAGCGGGCAGGGGGGACGGACCATGTAAAGGTCCATTGAAGGTGGGCGGGAATCTCCGGTTTGCAGGCGAGTGATTACTTGGTTCAGTAATGTCCTTTAGGGAAGGAAATCTGCCATCCTTACCTGGTCTGGTCGCAGACTCCCCCGCCCCATAGATGTATCTTTTTAGAGATTGGCACAGAGGCGGGATCTGCATGTAGAGAGTCACCAGTGGGTGGCATCCAGGATGGGGCGGGGGGGGAAAGGGTGGCACGGGTGCCACCTCCCTGGAGGGTGAGGTCACACACAGGCTCTGCTACACAGGTCAGGTCCTCGATGGGGCTGCCATCGATGGAGGTTAATGGGTATACAAAATAAAATGCCTGATGCATTGGCGTGCCTGCCAGAGGTCCCGTGTGAAATGTTAAGGAGCGGGTGAAGGCAACAGTGTCTTCATGGAAACTGGCTAACCTTCACCCAGGGTTGAGTGCTTTGTGTTTGCGTTATTTGCTCGCCGTCACCCAGCGATGTGTATCTTCTCATCCCGTGTTTGTAAATAGGAGCAGAAATTTTCCAATCTTCAGGACAATGTTCCTATTTATGGGGGAGGTGTTGTCTTAGTCAGATCCACTCACACTGTCATTCTCTGTGCCGTGTTGCTGGTGTCTATTCGTATGGAATTGTGCAGGTTGTGTCCGGCTTCTTTGACATTCTGGGTGGGAATTTCCGGCCATCCCCGCCCCAAGGCTGGAAATTCCTGTCCGAGTATGGTCTGTCCGTCCGCTCCCGCTCACCCCCGCGCGCCTGCTGCGATTCCCATGGTGAGCAAGATGGGAAAATTCTGCCCAATGTGTGTGTGGGTGTGTGTGTTCTTTTATTCATTTATGGGACATGGGCGTCGCTGGCTGGGCCAGCATTTATTGCCCATCCCTAGTTACCCTTGAGAAGGTGGTGGTGAGCTGCCTTCTTGAAACGCTGCAGTCCACGTGGTGTAGGTACACCCACAGTGCTGTTAGAGAGGGAATTCCTGGATTTTGACCTAGTGACAAGAAGGAACAGTGATATATTTCAGGATGGCGAGTGGCTTGGAGGGGAACTTGCAGGTGGTGGTGTTCCCATGTACCTGCTGCCCTTGTCCTTCTAGATGGAAGTGGTTGCGAGTTTGGAAGGTGCAGTCCAAGGATATTTGGGGAATTCATAGAGAATCCTGACCGTGCAGAAGGAGGCCACTCGGCTCATCGAGTCTGCACTGACCACAATCCCATCCAGGCCCTATTCCTTTAACTCCATATTGCTGCAGTGCAGTAGCGTGTACGATCTTGTAGATGGTACACACTGCTGCTAATGAGCGTCAGTGGTGGAGGGAGTGGGTGTTTGTGGATGTGGTGCCAATCAAGCGGGCTGCTTTGTCCTGGATGGTGTCGAGCTTCTTGAGTGTTGTTGGAGCTGCACCCATCCAGGCAAGTGGGGAGTATTCCGTCACACTCCTGACTTGTGCCTTGTAGATGGTGGACAGGCTTTGGGGAGTTAGGAGGTGAGTTAGTCGCCACAGTATTCCCAGCCTCTGACCTGCTCTTGTAGCCACAACATTTATATAGCTAGTCCAGTTCAGTTTCTGGTCAATGGTAACCCCCAGGAGGTCAATAGTGGGGTTCAGCAATGGTAATGCCATTGATTGTCAAGGGGCGATGGTTAGATCCTCTCTTGGAGATAGTCATTGTCTGGGACTTATGTGGTACAAATGTCACCTGTCAGCCTAAGCCTGGATATTGTCCCAGTCTTGCTGCATTTGGACATGGACTGTTTCAGTATCTGACGTGAATGGTGCTGAACATTGTGCAGTCATCAGTGAACATCCCCACTTCCGATCTCTACGTGCGGGCATGTGTGTGTGTGTGTGTGTGTGTGTGTGTTGCGGGGGGAGGGGGGGGGGCGCGTGTGTGTGCTGCGAGGGGGTATGTGTGAGTGAGACAGGGGGGTGTGTGTGAGTGCGGGGGTGGGAGTACGTGAGTGTGGGGGTGGGGTGTGAGTGTGCACACGGAGTCTGTGTGTGTTGTGTTGTGTGGTGTTGTGTCAATCAGGCGCATTAGTACAGTGTGTTGTGTTCTTTCGGCAGGGTGTATTTGTATGAGTTGTGTTAGTCACCATGTTATTAATCCAGGATCTGACTCTGCTCCAGTGTATCTGGACATTATGTGGATTGGAACCATGGGGATACTCTCTCTCGATGTGGAGATGCCGGCGTTGGACTGGGGTAAACACAGTAAGAGTTTTAACAACACCAGGTTAAAGTCCAACAGGTTTATTTGGTAGCAAATGCCATTACCTTTCGGAGCGCTGCTCCTTCGTCAAAGAAAGAACAAAGAACAATACAGCACAGGAACAGGCCCTTCGGCCCTCCAAGCCCGCGCCGCTCCCCGGTCCAGGATTGAATCCTGAATCCAGGATCCACGCCCAATTTTCCAGCCTATCTACATACCAATATCCTATCCACCGAGCTGTCCCTCACAGCTACGATGCTTTGTTTATTACAACCTATTAACTCACCCCCACCCCCCTATTCCAGACCATGTGATCCCCAGGGAGAGGCGAAAACCCAGAGTGAAAAACCCCAGGGCCAATATGGGGAAAAAAAAAAATCTGGGAAATTCCTCTCCGACCCCCTGAGGTGGGTGCAGCTCCAACAACCGTCAGATGGAGTGGATATCTGCTCTCAAACAGGGCACAGAGACACAAAATCAAGTGACAGAATACTGATTAGAATGCGAATCTCTACAGCCAACCAGGTCTTAAAGCTACAGACAACGTGAGTGGAGGGAGCATTAAACACAGGTTAAAGAGATGTGTATTGTCTCCAGACAGGACAGCTAGTGAGATTCTGCAAGTCCAGGAGGCAAGCTGTGGGGGTTACCGACAGTGTGACATAAATCCAACATCCCGGTTTAGGCCGTCCTCATGTGTGCGGAACTTGGCTATCAGTTTCTGCTCAGCGACTCTGCGCTGTCGTGTGTCGTGAAGGCCGCCTTGGGGAACGCTTACCCGGAGATCAGAGACTGAATGCCCGTGACCGCTGAAGTGCTCCCCCACAGGAAGAGAACAGTCTTGCCTGGTGATTGTCGAGCGGTGTTCATCGTTGTCGTAGCGTCTGCATGGTCTCCCCAATGTACCATGCCTCGGGACATCCTTTCCTGCAGCGTATCAGGTAGACAACGTTGGCCGAGTTGCAAGAGGCAAGAGTATGTACCGTGTACCTGGTAGATGGTGTTCTCACGTGAGATGATGGCATCCGTGTCGATGATCCGGCACGTCTTGCAGAGGTTGCTGTGGCAGGGTTGTGTGGTGCCATGGTCACTGTTCTCCTGAAGGCTGGGTAGTTTGCTGCGGACGATGGTCTGTTTGAGGTTGTGCGGTTGTTTGAAGGCAAGAAGTGGGGGTGTGGGGATGGCCTTGGCGAGATGTTCGTCTCCATCAATGACATGTTGAAGGGTCTGGCCTTCACGACACACGACAGCGCAGAGTCGCTGAGCAGAAACTGAGAGCCAAGTTCCGCACACATGAGGACGGCCTCAACCGAGATCTTGGATTTCATGTCACACTATCTGTAACCCCCACAACGTGCCTGGACTTGCAGAATCTCACTAGCTGTCCTGTCTGGAGACAATACACATCTCTTTAACCTGTGTTTAATGCTCCCTCCACTCTCATTGTCTGTATCTTTAAGACCTGGTTGGCTGTAGAGCTTCGCATTCTAATCAGTATTCTGTAACTTGATTTTGTGTCTCTGTATGCCCTGTTTGAGAGCAGATATCCACTCCATCTGACGAAGGAGCAGCGCTCCGAAAGCTAATGGCATTTGCTACCAAATAAACCTGTTGGACGTTAACCTGGTGTTGTTAACACTCTCTCTCCACAGCACGCCAGAGTCACTCTAGTTGATTTATAGTGTGAGGATGGAATCTCCCTGGGTAAGGCCCGGGGAGCTGATGGAAGTAACTGTGTGTACCGCTTCTCCTGGGTTCCTGTCCACAAACAGGCGCTGACCGAGGCTCCTCGAGATCTGGGGATCTCCTGATTGATCTCCTTGCCAATAAACACGGGTTTGCGCTCAAAGGCGATGCATTCATGGTGGAATTACTGAGCAGGTTCTGTAAAGGATGTGCTCCAGTGGAGAGCTGCAGTTTCCTGTAATTCCCCACAATGGGAATTGTATTAAACAATGAACACAGAGGCACAGAATGCAATTAAACAACATTGCAAAACCGTAATGACCTTGTTAGGGACGCTAAATGTTAATGAATTGCATCAAATGTGGAATGCAAATAACACTCAGTAACTGAAAGGTTTAGCATTGAATATAAGTTGATAAGGCCTTTGGATGTCTAATTCTGCTCTTGTTTGTGTTTTTTCCCCCTCACTATTCATTTTAGTCTGACTCGTAATTCCGAACGCTCGCATTTGTTGTTCTATGAATAACATGAAGTCCCTGTTGATTTTGATTCTATTTGATTTATTATTGCCACGTGTATTAGTAAACAGCGAAAAGTATTGTTTCTTGCGTGCTATACAGACAAAGCATACCGTTCATAGAGTACATAGGAGAGAAGGAAAGGAGAGAGTGCAGAATGTAATGTTACAGTCATAGCTCGGGTGTAGAGAAAGATCAGCTTAATATATGGGCGGTACAGTGGTTACACTGCTGCCCCCACAGTGCCAGGGACCCGGGTTCAATTCCCGACTTGAGTCATTGTCTGTGCGGAGTTTGCACATTCTCCCCGTGTCTGCGTGGGTTTCCTCCGGGTGCTCCGGTTTCCTCCAATGGTCCAAAAAACATGCTGGTTAGGTGCAATGGCCATGTTAAATTCTCCCTCAGTGTACCCGAACAGGCGCCGGAGTGCGGCGACTAGGGGATTTTCACAGTAACTTCATTGCAGTGTCAATGTAAGCCGACTTGTGACACTAATAAATAAAGATAGGTCCATTCACAAGTCTGAGGGAAGAAGCTGTTCTTGAGTCGATTGGTACGTGTTTTCAGACTTTTGTATCTTTTTCCCAATGGAAGAAGGTGGAAGAGAGAATGTCCAGGGTGCGGGGGAATCCTTGATTATGCCGGCTGCTTTTCCAAGGCCGCGGGAAATGTAGACGGGGTCAACGGATGGGAGGATGTTGGCGGGTCTCTTGATGTGCTGATTCAAGGATCTCTTCTTCCTTCCAGGACCTGGTGTCGTGGTCTTCAGCCGATGATTTGGACTCGTCCGGCTCCCTCAGCCCCGTGTCTGGTGGGAGTTTGCCCGTTCGATCTAGACCGGTAATGTACTTCCACCAATCTCGATAACCAACGTGGTCGGGTGGTATCACATAGCCCTTGCATCTGACAGTTGGTGCCATGATTTCATGCCAAAGAATTCCCTGAACAGGACATACAGGCCCTGCACCCCCTTCATGCTCTCTCCTGCTTACCCCCGACCCCCAGCCCCTCCCCCCCGTCCCCTCCCCACACCCCCTGCATGGAATTGAGAAAAATCGTGAATTTTACTTTGATTTGAGTGTTTCTTTTTGACTGTTTGTTCTTTTATGAATTCGATTTTTCTGAGTCCTGAATGATATGTTTATCGTTTGTTCTGATATTCCTGTCTTGTTAATCAGCCCTAGTTCTTTGAATTGATTTTTCTCCATTCACGGATGGTAGCTTCCCAAAAGGAATACTGGCTTTCCGGCGCAGTTCCGACACCCACCACCTACACCGTTAACGCACTCGCGCTACATTCTCCACACACTGCAGTCAATATTTACCCACCTTTCCCACTCACTGAGGACCAATCCGAAACCAAACGCACCATTACGTTGTGAATAACACGACGGTATATCCTGGTGGTAATGTCACAATTACGTGGGGCCGGCACGGCGGCACAGTGGTTAGCACTGCTGCCTCGCAGCTCCAGGGACCCGAGTTCGATTCCGGCCTCGGGTGACTGGGTTTGCACGGAGTTTGCACGTTCTCCCCGTGCCTGCGTGGGTTTCCTCCGGGTGCTCCGGTTTCCTCCCACAGTCCAAAGATGTGCGGGTTAGGTGCATTGGCCATGCTAAAATTGCCCCCTCAGTGTCCCGGGGTGCGTAGGTTAGAGGGATTAGCGGGGTAAGTATGTGGGGTTACGGGGATCGGGCCTAGGTGGGATTGTGGTCAATGCAGATTCAATGGGCCAAATGGCCTCCTTCTGCACTATAGGGTTTCTATGATTTCTAATCCCCTGGGGACCTGGGTTCAAATCCCACCATGGCAGATGGCAAAATTTGAATTTAAAATAAAAAATCTGGAATTAAAAGTCTAATGACGACCACAAATCATTGTCGATTGTTGGAAAACCCTATCTGGTTCACTAACGTCCCTTTAGGGAAGGAAAGCTGCCATCCTTACCCGGTCTGGACTACGTGTGACTCCAGGTAAACAGCAAAGGGGTTGACTCTTATTGTCCTTGGCCAGCCAGCGATGCCCACATCCAGTGGACGAATAAAAAAAACACTCACCTATAGGAGTTTGAAAAATATTGGCCAACCTGCGCTGAACTAATTGACCTGAGACACCGCGCTCAGGAGGTGCCACACCTGACTTTAGCACTGGTGGGTCTAATGGGAGGAAAATGGCCTCTTACTACTGATCACTCCAAGAGCCCTACTCAACGTCCCCGAGGACCCTGAAACCTGATGTGCTCCACATGGTCCAATAGCACTGCTGCCTACTGTCGAGACTCAATCTTGAGCGACTGGCATTGGGGCAAGACCCAGTAGAATGCCCGGGCAAGAGGCACTTGGGAGTTAGCACAAGATTGATAGAAACTGACTTTTGCTCTGGAGGTTGAGGATCTAGAGTTTGGATGTAGGTATAAGATTAGGCCAAAGGCCCCTTTGCCACAGTGCACTCCACAGCCTCACTACCCCCTAATGATTGTTAGTGAGTGAAGGAGCAGAAATATCAGAATGGAGTGGACAGGTGAGATGAGGATCCCAGTGCAGTCGGAGCCCATCACGGCCTGTTCCCACCTTGATGTGATCGTCCTGTGTGCGGAACTGACCTTTTGGGCACAGGAAGGGCTCAGGAAATGGGAAGTTAGGATGAAGAAAACCACGTCAGTTGCTGATCTAAACAGGCACCAGATGAACATTCCAGTACGCGCACTTAACCCTCCCAGTACACGCACTCACCCCTCCCAGACGCGCACTCACCCCTCTCAGTACACGCACTCACCCCTCCCAGACGCGCACTCACCCCTCTCAGTACGCGCACTCACCCCTCCCAGTACGCACACTCACCCCTCCCAGTACGCACACTCACCCCTCCCAGTACGCACACTCACCCCTCCCAGTACGCACACTCACCCCTCCCAGTACGCACACTTACCCCTCCCAGTACGCACACTTACCCCTCCCAGTACGCACACTTACCCCTCCCAGTACGCACACTTACCCCTCCCAGTGCGCACACTTACCCCTCCCAGTGCGCACACTTACCCCTCCCAGTACGCACACTCACCCCTCCCAGTACGCACACTTACCCCTCCCAGTACGCACACTTACCCCTCCCAGTACGCACACTTACCCCTCCCAGTACGCACACTTACCCCTCCCAGTACGCACACTTACCCCTCCCAGTACACACACTTACCCCTCCCAGTACGCACGCTTACCCCTCCCTGTACGCACACTTACCCCTCCCAGTACGCACACTTGCCCCTCCCAGTACGCACGCTTACCCCTCCCAGTACGCACACTTACCCCTCCCAGTACGCACGCTTACCCCTCCCAGTACGCACACTTACCCCTCCCAGTACGCACACTTGCCCCTCCCAGTACGCACGCTTACCCCTCCCAGTACGCACGCTTACCCCTTCCATTAACACAATACAGCCCATGGACAAACACACACACAAGGACACTGCAGTTGAACCATGAGGAAGAGCCAGTTTCCTTGTTGTTGTCATGGATATTAGTCGCCTCATCTGATTTTTTGCTGCACTCTCTTGTGTTGGGTCATCAGTAGCTTTGTCTTTATTTGCCTGGACTGAACATTCTCTTTCTTTACCCCTCCGTTCATTCCAAACAGCCACGAGGCAAATGTAGCCTCTCCCAGCCTGGAACCTCTGTCAGCGGCCCACACAGCAGGTACCTTGTTCTCCTGGTTTCTACAAATTTACCTCTGGAGCCCGGAGAGGATGATGGAAACTTCTAGAAAGTGCCCAGCGGGCTAAACCCTGAGGTGGGGCTGGGGGCGAGTATTGGCAGGACCTGTGCAGGATTAGTAAAGTGCCACATATATCCATCCCCCAACTGGGTTCAATTTGTGTTAACTTCACTGTCGCTTACCCCGTCCAATAGGTAAAATTTGAAATGTAAATCCAGAATCTGACCCCCCTCCCCCTCGCCCCCCCCCCAGGGGTACACATTTACAAAAAAAAACCAAAGGGCATTTATATCACTCCAAAATATTGGATAATGTGGAATCCTGATCGCAAATGTGGCCGAAATTTTACCGGCACGCCCGTCCCAATTCCAGGGGCGGGCGAGGCTCGGAGAGCGGCATTCTCCGTTGGCCTCGGGCGGGACCGTACCAACCTCGGGCGGACGTGCCGGGAAAATTCCACCCACAGTGTTTTAACCTCACTCCAGCTGTGGGAGACAGCTGTTCCGAGTGAACATCCTGCCACGTGATATCCCTTCCTTATCCGTTTCCATCATCATCTCTGATCCTAGACTTTACATGAAGCTGGTTAATAGGGTTTTTTTTCTTTTGCCGTTAGCGCTGTGCTTTTACAGACTCTTTGAGCCACTCGCCTTCTGTTGCTTGAATGCTGGTCAGCAGGATGAACCTTCCCTGGCTTCGCCTCGATTCCACCCTCCCCCCCCGCACCCTTTTGCACAGCGGACAATGCTTGCTGGCTAACCCACCAGAGGGCAGAATCGCAGCTGCATCCCGCTTTCTCCCCCCACCTCCCCCCGCCGCATCTATCTCTCATTTCTGAATGTGCCTCATTGCCCTGTGTGTGAAACCCTTCTGTCTACTCCCCCGTACATGTTGCCCACTCTTTCTTCCCCCCCCACCCCACTCCGACCACCCGAGCTTCCTTACTCACTTCTAACACAAAATACGGAGGGATTCCGAATGCACTCTCGCCCCGACAGCGCTTCGAGGTAGTCTGTATTAACCGCAGGGGAGCTCTGCACCCGACTAACCTCTTTACTCAAGACTCCACTGCACTGAGTGGCACTGCTCCAGCGCGTTTGTGTTCACTGCAGCAGCTAAAGCTCTAACTAACAGCACTCGAAACCTGCCGTGCAACTCACACTCAACAAGCTAATTCCAGCTGTGGCAATACCGAGAAGGTCACTGTGCGACTGCGAGTTATTGTTATTCTCGTATTTCTCGTCTGCGTACAATATTCAATCTGTTACTTTGACAAGCGGCGATATAAATCAGTTCTCGCTGAATGGGGGGATAAATCAGGCACGCAGGCCTGACAGCTTGTGGTCAGTGTGCCTGGCCCGCTGTGAATGTTTGATCTCGAGTCTTGCGGGCTATCAGCACTTGTCCCCCCCCCCGATCACAGAGTGCTTTGTGTTTGATCTGTCAGTGCATGAAGCGACCACAATCCTGCACAGTCGGGAGTGAGTGCTGAAGGCAGCATTGCTTCCTCTGGTTCTGCAGCGTGACTTTCGCCAGCGAAGGGATGGCATGCTCGAGAAGGAGGAGGAGGAGGGGGGGGGAAGGAGGAGGGGGGGGAAGGAGGAGGAGGGGGGGGGGGGAAGGAGGAGGAGGGGGGGGGGAAGGAGGAGGGGGGGGGAAGGAGGGGGGGAAGGAGGAGGAGGGGGGGGGAGGAGGAGGAGGGGGGGGAAGGAGGAGGGGGGGGGAAGGAGGAGGGGGGGGAAGGAGGGGGGGAAGGAGGAGGAGGGGGGGAAGGAGGAGGAGGGGGGAAGGAGGAGGAGGAGGGGAAGGAGGAGGAGGGGGGCGGGGGGAGAGGAGGAGGAGGGGGGGAAGGAGGGGGAGGAGGGGAGGAAGGTTGAGGAGGGGGGGAAGGGTCCTGATTGATGGTTGGGGGGGCGGTGGGGAGTGGCGGGGGGGCGGTGGGGAGTGTGGGGGGGGGGGCGGTGGGGGGGGGTGGGGAGTGGGGGGGGCGGTGGGGGGGGGTGGGGAGTGGGGGGGGAGGGGGCACTCAATAAAAGTTTGTGTCTGGAGTTCCAACCTCCAAGTCTTGTCCGCTTTCGGTGGGTTATCATAGATTCCCAACAGTGCCAAAGGAGGCCATTTGGCCCATCCACTCGGCACTGGTCACAATCCCACCCCTGTAACCCCATTTACCCCAGCTAATCCCCTGACACTAAGGTGCAATTTATCACGGCCAATCGACCTAACCCGCACATCTTTGGACTGTAGGAGGAAACCAGAGGAAACCCACGCAGACACGGGGAGAATGTGCCAACTCCACACAGACAGTGACCCAAGCCGAGAATCGAACCCAGATCCCTGGCGCTATGAGGCAGCAGTGCTTATCATTGTGCCACCGTGCCGCTCCGATTTGACTGATTCTTCAACAAGGGCGGCACGCTGGTTGGCTAGGCTGCCTCACAGCGTCAGGGATCCGGATTCAACTCAGACCTCGGGTCACTGACTGCGTGGAGTCTGCACGTTCTCCCCATGTCTGCGTGGGTTTCCTCCGAGTGCTGCGGTTTCTTCCTACAGTCCAAAGATATGCTGGTTAGGTGGATAGACGTGGGGGTTAGTCCATAGATGTGGGGGTTAGGTTGATTTGCCATGCTAAAGTGACCCCTAGTGTCAGGAGGATTAGCAGGGTAAATGTGTAGGGTTTTAGGGATAGGCCCTGAGTGGGATTGTTGTCGGTGCCGGCTTGATGGGCTGAATGGCCTCCTTCTGCACTGCAGGGATTCTATTCTATTCTATTCAATTCTGTGTGCAGGTTGTGTGGATAGGTTATGCTAAGTTTCCCTGTAGTGTTCCAAGGTGGGGTGCATATACATGCGGCTAAGGGGATAGGGCCTGGGTAAGATGGAGAGTTGGTGCAGACTAAATTGCTAAATTGCCCATTAGTGTCCCAAGATGTGTAGGTT
The DNA here is from genome assembly GCF_964213995.1 of Mustelus asterias. Classification (NCBI taxonomy): domain Eukaryota; kingdom Metazoa; phylum Chordata; class Chondrichthyes; order Carcharhiniformes; family Triakidae; genus Mustelus; species Mustelus asterias. The sequence continues at coordinate 87,314,907 of NC_135815.1, read as the reverse complement.
AGATGGATTAGCCATGGTGAATGTGCAGGGTTATGGGGATAGGGAGGGGGAGAGGGCCTGGATAGGATACTCTTAAGGGAGTCCAACCAGTCTTGATGGGCTGAATGGCCTCCTTCTGCACTGTGGGAATCCTATGATTCTATGAACCCTCCCACCCCGACAGGTGGGGTTTTAGTGTCAGCTATAGCCGGGAGCTACACTCGAGCAGGATGAGGGCTCCCTGCTGGTTTTACTACCAAATGGTTATGGAACTCCCCCTTTGACCAGGAGGGTGGTGGGACTCTGAGGAAGCATCAGACTCCCTGGGACATGGGGCAATTCCTGGGCCGGGAGCGAATGAGAGCCACGTGGAGACCTGAGCCTTGAACTGGGAGGGGACCAAGCAGACTGGATGTCTTGTGAGTGTCTCCCATGGACTGAGATTATCTCTGACCATCTGGAATGGTAAAGAGGGAGCTGTTGCCTTGAGTGATGTTTCTATCTTTCTCATCAAGTCTTCAGATGATTGGATCAATCGGGATGACTGTCCACGGACGAACCAATCAAATTGCATTGATTTTAAGAAAGTGGCCAGTCAAGCTATTCATGTCAATCACGAACCAATCAAATATTGTCTTTTAACAAGTTCGGCAAAAGCTTTTTCAGTAAAATAGAACCTTGTCCATCAAACGGTTGGTGTTAAGAAACAAACCAATCAAATTGGGCGGCACGGTGGCACAGTGGTCAGCACCGCTGCCTTCACAGCGCCAGGGACCCGGGTTAGATTCCCGGCTTGGGTCACTGTCTGTGTGGAGTCCGCACGTTCTCCCCGTGTCTGCGTGGGTTCCCTCCCACAATCCAAGGATGTGCAGGTTAGGTTGATTGGCCATGCTAAATTGCCCCTTAGTGTCAGGGGATTAGCAGGTTAATATGTAGGGTTACAGGGACGGAGCCTAGGATTGTGGTTGGTGCAGACTCGATGGGCCGAATGGCCTCCTTCTGCACTGTGGGAATTCTACGATTCCACAGAATTTGTGATTTGAAGTGAGGCGCAGAGTGAAGCGATTGCCACATTGTGCGCAAAATGTTAACAGAATCACAGAATTCCTACGCCACAGAAGGAAGCCATTTGGCACATCCTGTCGAAAAGGATGCCATGGGATACTAGCTTTATATCACAGATTTATTCAATGAATTTAAATGCCACCAGTTGCCGTGTTGGGATTTGAACCCACGTCCCCAGAGCATAGGCCTGGGCCTCTGGAATACTAGTCCAATTGCACAATGGTTAGCACTGTGGCCTCACAGCACCAGGGACCCGGGTTCGATTCCAGCCACGGGTGGTTGTCTGCGTGGAGTCTGCACATTCTCCCCGTGTCTGCATGGGTTTCCTCCGGGTGCTCTGGTTTCCCCCCACAGTCCAAAGATGGGCAGGTTAGGTGGATTGGCCATGCTAACTGTGTACGTGGTTACAGGGATAGGACAGGGGTGGGGGTGGGCCTGGGTAAGATGCTCTTCAGAGCAGAGGTGCAGACTCGATGGACCGAATGGCCTCTTCCTGCACTGTCGGGACCCTATGATGGCCACAACCCCATCTCTCCCCCCAGTGGTCTCTTCTCCAGTGACAGAGCAACTTTAAGGTAAAGAAACTTCAAACAATTCTGACATTTGTGTAGCGAACATCAGCCCAGCCCAAAAATGAAGTGAACAGTTTCCCCAAGTGCAGCATTGCTTTCTGACAACTATGATGGCCTAGTGGTCTTATCACTAGACTATTCATCCAGGAACTCAGCTAATGTTCTGGGGACCTAGGTTCAAATCCTGCCACAGCAGATGGTGGAATTTGAATTCAATAAAAAATATCTGGAACCAAGAATCTACTGATGACCATGAAACCATTGTCGATTGTTGGAAAAACCCATCTGGTTCACTAATGTCCTTTAGGGAAGGAAATCTGCCGTCCTTACCCGGTCTGGTCTACATGGGACTCCAGAGCCACAGCAACGTGGCTGACGCTCATCTGCCCTCGGGCAACTAGGGATGGGCAATAAATGCTGGCACAGCCAACGACACCCGTGTCCCATAAAGGAATGCATTTGAAAAAAAATATCATGTGTGGGGAGCTTGAGGGGGGTTCGCATTCTACACCACAAGTCTGCTATTCCCAAGGACCCTTCCCACAGGAGTGGCACATTGGCACAGTGGTCACAGCGTCAGGGACGCAGGTTCAGTTCCAACCTTGGTCTCTGCCTGTGTGGAGTTTGCTCATTCTCGCCTGCATAGGCTTTCTCCGGGTGCCCCGGTTTCCTCCCACAGTCCAAAGACGTGTGGGTTAGGTTGATTGGCCATGCTAAATTGACCCGAGTGTCAGGTGAATTAGCATAGCAAATATGTGTGGGGTTAAGGGAATAGGGCTTGGGTGGTATTGTGTTCAGTGCAGGCTTGATGGGCCGAATGGCCTCCTTCTGCACTGTAGGGATTCTATGATTCACTTGGAGTTAGAGAGAAGTATAGCAAGACACTCCTATCTGAGGTGTGGTGTTGTTGTGAGGGCAGCACAGTGCTGTGCTGAACTTATATGTGGGTGGCACATTGGCACAGTGGTTAGCCCTGCTGCCTCACTGTGCCAGGGACCCGGGTTCAATTCCCAGCTTGGGCCATAGTCTGTACGGAGTCTGCACATTCTCCCCGTGTCTGCGTGGGTTTCCTCCGGGTGCTCTGGTTTCCTCCCACAGTCCGAAAAACGTGCCGGTTAGGTGCATTGGCCGTGCCAAATTCTCCCTCAGTGTCCCCGAACAGGCACCGGAGCGTGGCGACTAGGGGATTTTCACAGTCACGTCATTGCAGTGTTAATGTAGGTCTTCTTGTGACACTGATAAGTAGACTTTAAAACTTGCCGCCATCTCTGGCTGGCTTTAGTGCGCAGTTAAAGTCCCAAATCTGGGTGTCACATGAATGTGACGCAGGTCAAAGGGTAGCAGAGCCAAAGAGGAACATTTTCTCTATCTGTGGTGGAGCTTATATTTGGTTTAACAGTTTGATGTTAATAATACAACCAGTTAGTGTGTAATGAGGGACTGCGTGTCCCTGCTGTTCCTGTCACATTTCATTGAACCCCATTCTTGGCATTCTCAGACAGTCTGAAGTAATGTATAATAGGATTCCAGCGAAGGAACACTGTGATGCTGTTTAATGTGCCGTGACTCTGTAGAGCTTTAATGGACTTTTGGAATCACTAGGAGAGAAACCACGTCTGTGAGCGCAGTGTTGGAACACTGATAAGGCGCTGGGAGTGCTGGGGGATCGCTCACTGCAGCAGCCATCGAGCGCCCTGCAGAATTCACAGGGCCTGTCCCCTTGTGAGTTTGTATCTGCACAAGATCAGGAATCGTGCTCTGGAATCTGAACGAATCTCAGGGAACTGGGTTGGAAACAGGCAAGGCGTTCTGCTGGTACCATCCCTCTGCCCTACGGTGGTTTCAGAGCCCCACTTCTTAACAATTCACGTCTTAGAATGCAAAACCGAAATGCCAACGGTAACTATATGTTAAGGAAAAGGAATGCCAAGGTAAGGGTGAGCCAGGATTGAACTGAATGCAGGAACCGACGCACTCCTGTTCCAAAAGTGAGTGAAGGCCATTCAGTCCGACCTGCCTGTTTCATGATGTGATGGTGGAAGAGTGTTACAGTTCATTCAGAATCCACTTTTTACATACATGTTGTGGTCTGGAGCTGTAGGTGGTGAACACAGAATCCCTACACTGCAGAAGGAGACTATTCAGCCCATCAAGCCTGCACCGACAACAATCCCACCCAGGCCCTATCCCCGTAACCCCACTTATTTACCTTGCTAATTCCCCTGACACAAAGCGGCAATTTACCGTGGTTCATTCGCCTAACCTGCACATCTTTGGACACAAAGAGACAATTCACCCAGCTGGTCCCCCTGACACTAAGCGACAATTTAGCATGGCCAATCAACCCAGCCTGCACAACTTTGAGCGTGAGAGGAAACTGGAGCACCCGGAGGAAACCCACGCAGACACGGGGAGAATGTGCAAACTCCCCACAGACAGTGACCCCCAAGGCCAGAATTGAACCCGGGTCCCTGGCACCGTGAGGCAGCAGTGCTAACCACCGTGCCACCATGCCACCCATTGGCTTGGAGAGTGAGTGTTAAAGGTGTAAGTGTGCAGTGGGATGTGAGAATCCCGCCTACACACTTGGGTTTGGGCATCTCCCGTTTAACCTCTATTCCTAGTAGCCCTGAGGAGTCTAAGAACTTAGGACTGGAGTTACGTGTAATCCGGGCTGGCTACGCAGTGGCATGTTCCCTCCTCTGAAGGACATTAGTGAACTCGTTGGACTCTTGTGTCTCTGATGCTGGAGAAGTTGTCTACTTGTTGAATTCCATTTTACAACTGGTGCCCCAGAGCTGACGCAGGAAGAGCGGGTCACATCCAGTTCTTTGAGGCACTGTCAGTTTACAAAACAGCGTCAGCGGAAAGGAAGAAATTGCATTTATATGACGCCTTCACAACCCAAGGTTCCTAAAAGCATTTCCCCGCCAAGTGTTGTGATGAAGGGAACGCAACAATGAATCTGTGGACAGCAAGACCTCAAAAACCGCAGGGTGCCAACAAGCAGATGATCCATTTTGATTCGCGTACAGGAGCGGGGATGTCTTGCTGCAATTATACAGGGCCTTGGTGAGGCCACACCTGGAATACTGTGTGCAGTTTTGGTCTTACCTGTTCTTGCTATAGAGGGAGTGCAGAGAAAGTTTACCAGACTTGATTCCTGGGATAGCGGGATTGTCGTATCGGAAGAGATTGAGTCGGTTAGGATTGTATTCGCTGGAGTTGAGAAGAATGGGAGGGGGATTTCATAGAAACCTATAAAATTCTAACAGGACAAGACAGGGTAGATGCAGGAAGGATGTTCCCGATGGTGGGGGAATCCAGAACCAGGGGTCACAGTCTGAGGATACAGGGTAGACCGTTTCGGACAGAGATAAGGAGACATTTCTTCACCCAGAGAGTGGTCAGCCTGTGGAATTCGCTACCACAGAAAGTAATTGAGGCCAAAACAGTGTATGTTTTCTGGAAGCAGTTAGATATAGCACTTGGGGCGAAGGGGATCAAAGGATATGGGGGGTAAGTAGGAACAGGTTACTGAGTTGGAGGATGAGCCGTGATCATAATGAATGGCGGAGCAGGCTCGAATGGCCTCCTGCTCCAATTTTCTTTGTTTCTATGTTGGGTGAGGATTAAATATCAGCCAGGACATGAGGGAAGGATGCACTGCCCTTCCACCAGTGCCATGGAGCCTTATACTTTCTCCCAGATGTCCTGGCCAGTATTTATCCCTCTACCAACATCGCTGAAAGGATATAATCTGGCTGCTATCCCATTTTCCATTGTGGGAGATGATGGAGAAACAATGAGACTCCGATTGGATGTTCCTGAAGGGAAAGAGTAATGTGGGGAATGGGCTGAATCCCGTTCTGGTCAATGGGATCTCAGCCACGAGGATGGACTTCCTCTCCGCGGGACCTGCAGCCGGTGGGCTTTGGTGAGCCAGGTGCCAGGAGCTAATGAAAATTACCCCTGCGTAGTGAGCCCAGGGGAGGCGTGTGCCCCCCCGCCCCCTGCGCCCCCCCCCCCCCCGCCCCCCCCGGTGGGATTTTCTAGTCCCGACAGGCTGCAGGAATTGTCATGGATAGGACGGAGAGTCGAACGGAGCAGCGAAAGGCCCATTGGCTGTGGGCGGGAATTGGAAAGTCCCACCCTTCGGCTGAGATTTTACCGATTCCCCCTCCCCATCATAGCGGATTTTCCAGCAGAGGCGACAGCTCGCCATTGGCTACCGGCGGGATCCTCCAGTGCCATCGAAGTCAATGGCCGTGCCAGTGGGGGGGCGTGGGGGTTGGGGTGGGGGTGGTGTTGTCGTCTTCGGTGGGACTGGAAGATCCCGCCAGCAGGAAGGGCTGGAAAATCGTGAGCTTAAGAGTGGAGCAGACATAAGCAATCTAGCAGGAAGGTCACTGGTGAAGTGTTACAGGGACCCAAACTCACTCACTCACTCTCTCTCTCTCCCTCGGCTAATTCTTGGGTTCTGCAGTAATAGGGAACTGGAAAGGGGCCACCTCACCGTTACCGCAAACGGAGCCATCAGATTCTGGTTCAAAACATTTAAATCAGAAAAGACACTCTGGCTGGAATTTTACCGATTCCGGGACGGGTGAGGCTCACAGAAAGGCATTCTCTGTTGGCCCCGGGCGGGATTTTATGATCTCGCCCGAGCGAGGTGGTTAAATCCCGCCCCCTTGTCGCTCTTTGAGCTGACAGAAAAGAGAAAGCCAGGGTGTTCACTTCCAACTGCACTTTCCTCAACGACACTTTGAACCAGATCGAGTCCTGCAGCTGATAAGGATCCCAAAGCCACCAATCACGCAGTGCACAGGGTATTCCTAATGTTCTGGACAGGCATATCATGGGGAAGACCATAAAATATAGGAGCAGAAGTAGGCCTTTCAGCCCATCGAGTCTGTTCCACCATTCAATGAGATCATGGCTGATGTGAAATGATAATCCTCAACTCCACTTTCCTGCCTCATCCCCATAACCCTCGATTTACTGATTACAAATCTGTCTCTCTCAGCCTTGAACATTCTTAATGACCCAGCCTTTACAGCCCTCTGTGGTAAAGAATTCCACAGATTCACTGCCCTTTGAGGGAAGAAATTCCTCATCTCTGTCTTAAATGCGTGATGCCTTACCCTGAGATGATGCCCTGTGGTCCTAGACTCTCCCACAAGGGGGAAACAACCTCTCAGCATCTACCCTGTCAAGCCCCCTGAGAACGCGATATGTTCAATAAGGTCATGTCTCATTCTTCTAAACTCCTACTGACCCAAACCTACTCCAACCTCTCCTCAGAAGAAAATCCCTCCATACGCAGGATCAACCGAGTGAACCTTCTCAAGCAAAAACAGAAAATGCTGGAAAATCTCAGCAGGTCTGACAGCACCTGTGGAGTGGGAATAGAGCTAATGTTTTGAGTCTGGATGACCCTTCATCAGAGCAACATTCTGTTCTGTTTGTGTTCGCACAGCCAGCAGATTTTCCTTACGTATCCATAAAGCATTCCTGAGGCGCTGGCTGGTGGCTGAGGTGATTGACTCAACTTGTTCTAGGTGTGGGAGAGAGCTGAGTGAACGTGACTAAATAATGGGCCAACCTCCTTAAAGATGGAGATGGGTAGGGGGATATGGCTATGGTACAGGGCCGAGGACTCAGAAGGTGTACATTTATGCCAGTTGTGAAATGGAATTCAATAAATCGACAATGTCTCTGTCACCAGAGACATGAGCATGAAAGCCCAACTCGGTTCACTAATGTCCTTCAGGGAAGGGAACATATCACTGCTTAGCCAGCCTGGTACATATGTGACTCCAGTCCTACATACTTAGAGTCCTCAGGGCTACTAGGGCTGGATATTGAATGTGGCCGTATCAGTGTTCCCCCGGCTCTGGAAACAAAGGGGAAAAGGCGGGCGATCTGAATTTCGTTTTTGTTGTACTTAATCCAGGTGAAGCATGGATATGATGCAGGATGGTGCCCGTTGTTTAATTAAAGTTACTGTGAAACTCCCCTCGTTGCCATGCTCCAGAGCCTGTTCGGGTACACTGAGTGAGACTTTAGCACCTAACCAGCAGCACGTCTTCCAGACTGTGGGAGGAAACCGCAGCACTCGGAGGAAAACTGCACAGGCACGGGGGGAATATGCAAACTCCACACAGACAATGAGCCAAGGCTGGGATTCGAACCCGGGTCCCTGGCGCTGTGAGGCAGCAGTGCTAACCACTGTGCCACGCCCATTTGTGCACTTGTAAAGGAGTGCAAAGTCTCCCCAGACCTGACACACGCACTCTCACCTTGTGTCCGATTTGGCCTTGATGGCTTTGATAACACCAGCCCTTCAGCACAGGGAGATGTGGGCTGGAGTTTCTCCGTGTATCTCACTCTGTGCAGTGGAATAGGAGCGAACATGAACATCCATATACTCCGGTATAGGGAAATAGTGGAGCCCGACAGAGGGAGGAGGCCCGGAGTTGGATTCCGCTTTCACATTGGATGATTGAGGAGTGTGAGCCTACTGCACAAATCGACAGAATCATGGTCATGTGGATGATGGGACTTGTCTGAAGAGAGTCACTGAATTTCAGGTTAAAACAGCCAGGTAAAGGTATAAACCAGAAGTGGGCAGCTCAAAGGCTGTAAACCGCTAGAATTGCAGAGATCCAGTACAGCAAGGATTGGGCCAAATGTCTTAAACATTCTAGCTTAACTGGATTTTCAGAGTTCCAGTAAGAGTTAGACAAATGCTGAGAGAAAAAATATTAATTTAGCAATATTCCCATAAACCCATACATTTAACATGGCCAATCCACCTAACCTACACATCTTGGGACACTAAGGGGCAATTTAGCATAGCCAATCCACCTAACTTACACATCTTGGGACACTAAGGGGCAATTTAGCATGGCCAATCCACCTAACCTGCACATCTTTGGAGTGTGGGAGGAAACTGGAACACCCGGAGGAAACAAATATTCCCATCTCATTTGGCACAGTGGTTCGCACTGCTGCCTCACAGTGCCAGGGATCCAGGTTCAGTTCCGGTACGGGTGACTCTGTGCGGAGTTTGCACGTTCTCCCCGTGCCTGCGTGGGTTTTCTCCAAGAGGTTTTGACTCGTCCTTTCAGGCAGTGAGTTCCAGACTCCCGCCACCCTCTGGGGTGAAACGGCCTCTCATATAAGGTTAGTGACACAAATGTGAGATGCGGGTTGGAAACCTCTAAAGAGGCTTTGGTTCCGAAGGGATCTATCCCCGAGCTGTATTTTTTTCTTTAATATGTATGTGTTGTAAATACAGGGCCCACAAAGGAAGCCAAAGAGATTCTTCCCATTCTGAGGAGCAGGGAATCCAGAAGAGTCCATCCTTCTTCATGCGAGTGATCCGGGCAGCGTTACCTCTCCAACTGCTGTTGCTGCTGCTGATCGCCCTGGCCTGCCTGGTCCCCATGACCGAGGAGGACTACAGCTGCGCCACATCAAACAACTTTGCCCGGTCTTTCCACCCCATGCTGCGCTACACCAATGGCCCCCCTCCAATATGACCGACCGGAACGCCCTGAGTAATGGAATCATCCGCGGGAGGACTTTCTGATGGAGGGGTGGGGAGGGGCGAGAGGCAGGAATGGCTCCAATTAGTGCTGTCCTCCATTGCCGTTGTACACCGTTCAGACAAAACCTGCCTCGTGGTGGGCAGGACTCCACCTGCCCCGGGGCCCAGGGTTCAGAGAGAGAGAGAGAAACATGTAATATAAAATTTAAATAACTTTATATAATGGCCATTTATTTTTTAACAGTGTTTGCATCTGGGCATGGCCATGTATAGCTTGAGCTTTGGAATTTAACCCTTTGGATGTCCAAGCCATGTAAATCTGGAAAGGATTAGAAGTGAGGTGTAATTAAAATTTCTGCTGATGTTTACGAGGCAACCGTTGGATGTAAACTAAAACTGAACAGACTGTGTGTGTACAGATTGTTAAAGCTATTTTGTTTTAATATTACCCTTGGCGTTACGTACCCATGCTGATCATTTTTACCCTGTGTCCTGCTTTTCAAAAACGTACACGGAATGAATAATTCCCGTGAGATTTTTTTGGCTGGGGGGGAGATGCGGGAACCTGGATGTGTACATAATATATAAAATATAAATCTTCCCGCAGTCTACATCTTTTCCTCTGTCCAGCTGGTTTGACATGTTTCAAGCAATCCCAACATGCATCAGGAGATGAGACTTGAAGCAAGGAAGGCCTACAGAGCCTTCTGAGCAGTGTGAGGCCTCTTGAGCAGTGTGAGGCCTCTTGAGCAGTGTGAGGCCTACTGAGCAGTGTCAGGCCTCTTCAGCAATGTGAGGCCTCTTGAGCAATGTGAGGCCGCTTGAGCAGTGTCAGGCCTCTTGAGCAGTGTCAGGCCTCTTGAGCAGTGTTAGGCCTCTTGAGCAGTGTTAGGCCTCTTGAGCAGTATGAGGCCTTATGAGCAGTGTAAGGCCTCTTTTAACTACAGTCATTGTCTAATAGTGGCATGTTCAGATGATGGTCAAACTGCAGTGTGTTTTTCTATTCAAAAGCAGCCTCGTGTGTCCACAAGTAAGAATATGGAAAGCTGGTTCTTTTTGGTGTACAGCAGAAAAATTAAAAGACCTACTTCTTTCATCTTCAGCGTTTATGTCGTCACTGCTGTGTTGCTATCTCACCCTGCGGCCTGCCATTCATTGCAGAGTGGCTGGCACCAGGTTCTGCCACTACACACCTGGTCTTGATGCAATATATTCTCCCCAACCCAAGCCCTGCCTCATCTGATAACGGAGCACATGGAGAACCAGGCAGTGGTTGGGAATAACCCATCCCGGTCAACCCAAGGAATGATAGAGACAATTCAGCCCATTGTGCCCACCCAGGCTCTCCTGATGAAGCTGTCCACTTCTTTGCTTTATCCCCACACAGCTCTGTAAAATGATCTTTTTCAGATATAGGCATGCTTGCCTTTATAGGACGGGGCATAGAGTATAAGAGTTGGGGTCTGATGTTGCAGATGTATAGAACGTTGGTTCGGCCGCATTTGGAATACTGCGTCCAGTTCTGGTCGCCACACTACCAGAAGGATGTGGAGGCTTTGGAGAGAGTGCAGAGGAGGTTTACTAGGATGTTGCCTGGTATGGAGGGGCTTGGTTATGAGGAGAGATTGGGGAAACTGGGGTTGTTCTCCTTGGAAAGACGGAGGATGAGGGGAGACTTAATAGAGGTGTATAAAATTATGAAAGGCATAGATAGGGTGAACGGTGGGAAGCTTTTCCCCGGGTCGGTGGTGACGTTCACGAGGGGTCATAGGTTCAAGGTGAAGGGGGGGAGGTTTAACACAGATATCAGAAGGACATATTTCACACAGAGGGTCGTGGGGGCCTGGAATGTGTTGCCGGGCAAGGTGGTGGAGGCGGACACACTGGGAACGTTTAAGACTTATCTAGACAGCTATATGAACGGAGTGGGAATGGAGGGATACAAAAGAGTGGTCTAGTTTGGACCAGGGAGCGGCGCGGGCTAATTGTTCCTTGTTTCTCGTTTCAAGGCTTCATTCTATGATCATCTTGCTGGTGCCAGTACAGAGCGAGACTGCGGATAGTTGGGAACCTGTCTCGGGGGCAGGGAATTCATATGGTGTTCGTGGAAGTGGAAATGACTAGGGTTGGGAAGCATTTTCCGATCAGGGCCAGTGTGATCTCCTGGACTCGTTTTGATCGCCTCAGGGGGTCGGAGAGGAATTTCCCAGATTTTTTTTTCCCCATATTGGCCCTGGGGTTTTCACTCTGGGTTTTCGCCTCTCCCTGGAGATCACATGGTCTGGAATGGGGGGGTGGGGGTGAGTTAATAGGTTGTGATGAACAAAGCATCGTAGCTGTGAGGGACAGCTCGGTGGATAGGATATTGGTATGTAGATAGGCTGGAAAATTGGGCGGGGATCCTGGATTCAGGATTCAATCCTGGACCGGGGAGCGGCGCGGGCTTGGAGGGCCGAAGGGCCTGTTCCTGTGTTGTATTGTTCTTTGTTCTTTTGTTCTTTGTATATCCATCCGATTCCCTCGAGAGTTATTATTGAATCTATTTCTGACACCCTTTCAAACAATGCACGCACCTTGGCGTGTTTTTCCGGCCAGTTCCATCAGAAGGATATTCTGGTCCCACTGACGTCAACCCCCCCAATCCACCTAACCTACACATCCTTTGGACACTAAGAGGCAATTTAGCATAGCCAATGCACCTAACCTGCACATCTTTGGACACTAAGGGATAATTTCCCATGGCCAATCCACCTAACCTACATATCTTTGGACACTAAGAGGCAATTTAGCATGGCCAATCCACCTAACCTGCACACCTTTGGACAGTAAGGGACAATTTAGCATAGCCAATCAACCTAACCTACATATCTTTGGAGTGTGGGAGGAAACCGGAGCACCCGGAGGAAACTCACACAGACACGGGGAGAAGGTGCAGACTCCACACAGACAGTGACCCAAGGCCGGAACTGAACCTGGATCCCTGGTGCCGTGAGACGGTAGTGCTAACCACTGTGCCATCGTGCCGCCCCAGACGGAGTCTAACTAGTGATCATGATCTATAAAACTCTAGCATAACGTCCTTGCTTTTGTAACCCCCTACCTCTATTTTTAAAGCTCACAAGGTTTCCCCCCTTCTCCCACCCCCAGAGTCTTAGGGGCCTTCTCAACTTGTCCTCACACCCTTGCAGGTTGTGACACCTGCTCCCTGCTGAGAACTTTGAGGTCTCTTCTTCGACTTGTCTGTCATGCACGCAGCTGCCCATGCAGCCCCTCACTGCTCTGACCAAGCACTGGAGTGAGGCCACCCCTAAAGACCCTTTCCCGTGGCATTGTGCAGCCCTTGTCCACGCAGGGGAAGAGGGGGTGGATGGTCAAAGCAAAACACAGCAACAAGGCGCATTAGGTCAGTGTTTATTTTCACCCATTCAATATGCAAATAAAATCATTCTACATGCAACGGGATTTCCTAAATTAAAATCACACAGAAATTACAAACAATGTCAGCCGGTATAACATATTAAGAATGCAAAAAATAGAGAAGTCCTTTACAAAAACACTTTCTTGTTGCTACAAAGTGCAGACCCTCTGGGGGTGCTGGGAGAGGAAGGGTCACTGTTCGTTACTAGGTAGTGCATTGCAATGGGTTGTTCAAACAATTCTTCAGTGTGGGCAGCGTTCGTGACTGGGGAGTGTGGGAACCTGAACAAGGCCGAAATCAAAACAGAAAATGCTGGAAAATCTCAGCAGGTCTGACAGCATCTGTGGGGAGAGAATAGAGCCAACGTTTCCAGTCTGGATGACCCTTCGGCAAGGCCGACACTGGGGCCGCAATTCTCCCATTGTGACCCACAACTTTTCTGGCGGGTCGCGGTGGGAGACGCGCGTCTCCGGCCTTGAACGGGGATTTGCTCGTGCGCCGGGAATGCATGCCCATCTCCCAGAGCCGGCAAACAGTCACCGGTCAGACCACGCTGGAAACCGGCGGGAAGGCAGGTAAGCGATTTAAGTCTTTTCTGCATGTACTTTAAATATGTTTATTAGCTTATTATTGGGAGCTTTCAGGTCCCAGTTTAATCTCCCACCCCACCAGGAATACGTCATTCCAGCAGGGTTCAGACTAGCCCCCCACATTTGGGGAACTAGGAGGAGACCCCGCCGGAATGAGGGGGGGGGGCAATCGGGGCCCCCCAGGGAGTTGGGCGGCGGGGGGGTAGTGCTCCCTGGGCATGGACACGCTGGCAGTGCCAGCCTGTGTCCCCCTGGCACTGCCCAAGGGGCAAAGTGCCCTGCCCAGGGGGCACCTTGGCACTGCCCATCGGGCACTGCCAAGGGGGCAGGCTCTATTGTGGGCCGAGGGGCGATCGGTGGGGGTGGGGGGTCCAGCTGCCACTCTGCAGACTGGAGCGATCTGGGATGGAGGGTGGGCAGCGATTGGGGCGGGCTGGTTGGGGGTGGGGCTCTGCTGGGAGGGGGCATGCCTCTGAGGGTTCTGACCACGGGGAGGGGGGGTCAGCAGAGGGGGGGGTGGGGTCTGCCATGGTGAGGGGAGTGGGGAGACCGCCACTGCTGGGTGGTGGGCTGGACATCAGGACGCCCCGGGACAGGGGCAGGGCTCAGGGCTGGCCAGGGAATTGCTGTGGGGGCCTCGATCGGGTCGTTGGGGGGGCAGCAATGCGGGGGTCCCGGGCTGGCCAGCAAACGGGGAGGCTGACAGATCGGGGTCACTGCGCATGCGCAGAGTTCCAGAGCTGTCAAACTCCAGCGCGAATAGGCCCCAGCCCCCCTGGGTTATTTATGACATTCACGACTGGGACCTCTTCAGTACCCAGAGTGCGGAGATTCAGGTGAGAAGCTGAACTGACAGAACAGTCCGGATTTAGAACAGTTTTCCCGCCAATTCAGCACTTTTGGGAGAATCGCCCCTGGCTTTCGCATCACTCCATCGGTTAAAGCTTTGACAAGGGATCATCTGGACTCGAAACGTCAGCTCTTTTCTCTCCTCATCGATGCTGCCAGACCTGCTGAGATTTTCCAGCATTTTCTCTTTTGGTTTCAGATTCCAGCATCCGCGGCAATTTGCTTTTATCCGGTTAGTGCCATTCCTGCTCCTGAGATTTAACTTCATCCCGGAGAAGGATCATCCCGCCCTGCGTTTTCCTGCACATTTTGCTGGGTTTAACTTTGGGAAAGTTGCTCAATCTCGTGAATCTCATGACCATGGGAAGGAGTTGGGGTGGGGGGAGGAGGGAGGGGGGGAGGTGCAAGTTACGAAACTTCCACCCGCAGTAACACCCACCCTTCATCAAGCCTCCCGTGATCAATGCTGCACCTCCGCCTCATTTCGGAGGAAAATCCCACAGTAAAAGTGACAAATGGTGTCTCCAGTCTCAAGAGGATGGCCTCACTGAGTGAAGGTCGCTAATGTTCTGCAGCAACATGGGGAGGAACCAACCACATATTCGATTTTTTTGTCGCGGACATCATTCACAATGATGTGGAGATGCCAGCGTTGGACTGGGCTGGGCACAGTACGAAGTCTCAGAACATCAGGTTAAAGTCCAACAGGTGTATTTGGAATCACGAGCTTTCGGAGCGCTGCTCCTTCCGAAAGCTCGTGATTCCAAATAAACCTGTCGGACTTCAACCTGGTGTTAGAACATAGAACATTACAGCGCAGTACAGGCCCTTCGGCCCTCGATGTTGCGCCGACCAGTGAAACCATCTGAGACTTCTTACTGTATCATCCGCAACGTGTGCGGGACATGACACAAGTCGTTTGTTGATATTGTCTTTTGGACACCACATTTACCGACAGCAAGGCGAGCTGGCCATTTGTGCGCCTACATTTCAGTAACAGCAGCCCTCAGCTCTGCTGCTTACGATACGCCGGCAGGACCTTTTAATTTTTTTGTATATATACAAGCTAAAGGCGAATAAAAAAAATAGTTTCCTTTTGGTTGTGAAGCTTCAACTCTTTGGTAAACACACTGCACCAAAGGGAGAATGTGTTTGTGTGAAGGGATTTCAGTGGAGTGGCGGTGGATGGGGGGGGGGAATCATTTATTGATGAACAGATTTACAGTACATTTCCACCCTTAAAATGGCCTGTGCTCACATTACAGTCTTGTATCCGTGCCCAGAGGTGGAATTTTATCACAGGCATCGAGTAGCAGGAATATGGATTTCAAGCTAAAATTAACAACGAACATTTTCACCTTTGAATTGAAGACAAACGTACAATTCAACAACTTTCTTCCACACGTGCTTAGCCCAGACACTCCCGCGTGTGAAAGGAGGATCCAGGAAAATGAATTTTGTGAGCAAAACATCTGCCTTTTTTTTGTTAGTGCCATTGCCAGTGCTGACGTGTAACTAGAACTGTACCACGCTGGGGAGTTGGAACAAAGCAGAAGCGAGAGTGTTCAGCAAGTGGATATAAAAATAGATACAGTACACACACAGGAGGCTCTCCTTAAACTGTAGGCAGGTTACTTCAAACTTTGTGAGACCCTGTGGATTTAAGACCATTACACCATAAGAAATAGGAACAGGAGTAGGCCATTCGGCCCCTCGAGCCTGCTCTGCCATTCAATTGGATCGTGGCTGATCCGACCAACATTCTTCACCCCCACTCTCCTGCCCCTTTCCCCGTAACTCTCGGCTTCCCTTACTGATCAGAAATCCATCCATCTCAGCCTTAAATATACACAAGGAATCGGCCCCCACCGCCCCCGCCCCGCCAGGTCTCCATGACAAGGATTTGACGGCACAATGGATTCACTAGAACTCACTCACAGGGCAGGATTTTCCGGCCGCGTTCATCCCCAAAACCGGAAAATCCCGCCCAAAGTCGACAGACCTTTGCACGGTCCGCCCGATTCCTGTGGCAGGCGGGACGGGAAAATTCCACCCACCCTACTCGCCCCCCCCCGTGGAGTGTGCCATGAACACGTCAAGGGTTTGGCCTGGTTCACGGTGTGAGCTCACAGCTTGTACACTTGCGGAGTTTTAATACCAGGAGCAAAGCCACCACGCGAGAAAAACACACCAGCCAAAATACAAAGGCGCTGGGCGACCGATGGAACCTGAGGGCTGTGAAATCTGTTGAGTGATTTCAACCTCTAACTCCACATCAAACACCAGCAAGGGGGTAAAATCCTTTCTTAGTCAACAATCACAACATCAAATCAGCTACCTTTAAAAATTATCTAAAGCCTGCCCATTTATTGCCTTGTTTTCTGAAATAATAACTGAATCATCACTGCAACTAATATACAGTGATGATTCAGAGCGCGGTTAAGATGTAAAGCTATATGTATATATGTATAAATTGCAATTCTTGTGTAAACTGTGATCGTGTTAAATCCTAAGAGCTTCTTCAATGTATCCAAAAGGAAATGTTTATTTGGAAAAGCTCTGATGAATGGGGCCATTGGGAGACAATCACTGGACGCTGTGATAAGTTGCTATTTCCACAATGTGTATATCACTGATAACCCACAGAAATACATTCATTTTGTCTGAACTTACGAGCTACAAAATAATAATTTGTCTCAAAGTAATCTGCTGCTCTCCAGCACAGTATTGACAGCAGGGCGATAAAGCTTGCTTTTTATCCAGCAGTTCTGAATCAGACGCATTATCAATCAATTAGTAACACATTTACACGTACAAATACATTTCCTGCTTTTACAAAACGAACTGGATGCTGTTCAGCTCTCGTACCAGCCCAATAATAGGTAGTTAGATCGCCACGGGGCACCTTGCGTGCCCGCAAGAATTCACAGGCATTACAATATTTATCTTGTCGTCTTAGAATTAACCTGCCCCCTCAATCACTGCAACTGGGCATCTGATCCTTGCACCCTGGTCTTTATAAATGACAAACCCCACTTTCCAAAGCAGGGGTCCAAGGCAAACTGGAGATGTGACAGAACCTGCTTTATAGATGGGACATAAGGCAGTAGGAAAGGCCCAGGAAGTTTCACATGTCTGCTGCTTCAACCCAAGGGTCATAACTGTGATGACTTGGGAGATTTCCGTTTAAGGAAACTTTGACTGGAATTTTACCACCCCACCGGCCATGAGAATTGGAGCGGGTGAGGGACGCGCCATGGGAAGTTCCGTTGACTTTGGGTAGGATTTTACAGTTTTGGGAACGAGCCATAAAATCTCGCCCTTTAAGTTGAAGTTTATTTATTTATTAGTCGCAAGTAGGCTTACATTAACACTGCAATGAAGTTATCGTGAAAATCCCCTAGTCGCCACACTCCAGCGCCTGTTCGGGTACACTGAGGGAGAATTTAGCACGGCCAATGCATCTAACCAGCACGTCTCTCGGATTGTGGGAGGAAACCGGAGCACCCGGAGGAAACCCATGCAGACATGGTGAGAACATGCAGACTCCTCACAGACAGTGACCCAAGCTGGGAATTGAACCTGGGTCTCTGTCGCTGTGTGGCAGCAGTGCTAACCACTCTGCTACCCTACCACCCTTTAGGTATAGTAAGAAGTCTCACTACGCCAGGTTAAAGTCCAACAGGTTTATTTGGGATCACGAGCATTCGGAGCGCTGCTCCTTCATCAGGTAAGCATCATGCTTCACTCACCTGATGAAGGAACAGCGCTCTGAAAACTCGTGACTCCAAATAAATCTGTTAGACTTTAACCTGGTGTTGTCAGACTTCTTACTGTAACCACCCCAGTCCAACACCGGCATCTCCACATCATGGCCTTTAGGGTAGATAAGGCAACTGTGTTTTAAAAGCTTAAAGAAAGTGTGGTGTAGCACAGAATTGTTACAGTGCTGAAGGAGGCCATTCGGCCCATTGTGTCCGCACCGACTCTCCAAATGAGCATTATGACTTAGGGCCATTCCCCTGCCTCTTCCCCATAATCCCTGCACATTGTTTCAATTCAAATAATCATCTAACGCCCTCTCGAATGCCTCGATTGAACCTCCCCCCCCCTCACACCTCCAGGCAGTGCATTCCAGACCCCAAACCACTCTCTGTGTGAAAAGGGTTTTTCCTCACATCACAATCGACCTTTCACAAATCCTTTTCAATCTGTGCCAAGCTGAATGTGGGATGACTGTGTCAAACCCACAGCAGCCGGTCCACTGCAGCTGCTCAGTGCGGTGGCTATTTTATATATTAACTCGGATTTGTGCCAATCAGATGAAGTCATTGTTGTCAAAAGTAAACAATTGGGTAGCCTGGAGACCTTATCTGTGTAAGTTTTCAAAATCGTTAACTTCCTGACCATCAGAAAAACATTGTTCAATCTCCGAATTAAAGAACACACAGTGGTTCTTCAGATTATCTCAGCTACATTACGGAGCTAACTGATGTTCTAAACAAGGTCATCTTCCACAAACCAGCTACCTCCAAACCCAGAGTGGACATTAGTAACCCAATCAGAGTGGACAATCAGTAACCCAATCAGAGTGGACAATCAGTAACCCAATCAGAGTGGACAATCAGTAAACCAATCAGAATGGACAATCGGTAACCCAATCAGAGTGGACAATCAGTAACCCAATCAGAGTGGACAATCAGTAACCCAATCAGAATGGACAATCGGTAACCCAATCAGAGTGGACAATCAGTAACCCAATCAGAGTGGACAATCAGTAACCCAATCAGAGTGGACATTAGTAACCCAATCAGAGTGGACAATCAGTAACCCAATCAGAGTGGACAATCAGTAACCCAATCAGAATGGACAATCGGTAACCCAATCAGAGTGGACAATCGGTAACCCAATCTGAGTGGATAATGGTAACCCAATCAGAGAGGTCATTGGTAACCCAATCAGAGTGGACATTGGGAATCCAAATCAGAGTGGACAATGGATAATCCAATCAGAGTGGACATTGGGAAACCAAATCAGAGTGGACAATGGATAATCCAATCAGAGTGGACATTGGGAAACCCGATCAGAGTGGACATCTGTTAGTGTTAGCCAGAATGCAGCTGCTGCTAGTGCGGATTTTGGCCTGGACAAGAGTACATGGGACCAACGTGCAAACATCAATGGCTCCTTTCTTTGCTGTCTACGCCAGGCTGTACTCTGGAAATGTAGGGCCAGAGTTTTAGAGCTACCCATGGCAAGTGTTTGTCCTCGACCCTACCAATCCCAAAAGCAGATTCTTCTGCATGTCTCAGGCTGTGATATGGGTTGCCAGGTGGAAAATAAAAGAGATTGGCTCGCAACAACAACCTATGTTTGTATAGCACCTTCAATGTAATGAAGCCTCTCAAGGCAGTGAAAAGGTGGATCAGAAAACAGTATAACCATATAGGGTGATATTTGGGTAGATGACCACAAGTTTGATCATAGAGGTAGATTTTGAGGAGCATCTTAAAGGAGGAAGATAAAGTAGAGGGAATTCCAGAGCTTGGGCCTCATCAACTCAAAACATGGCCACCAATGATGAAACAATTGGAGTTGGGAATGCACAATATCCAAAATGAAAGGTGTGGAGATATCTAGGAGGGTTGTGGGACTGGTGGGGATTACAGAGATAGGGAGGGAAAAGTCCACAGTGCGATTTGAAAAAAACAAGGATGAGAGTTTTAAAATCAAATTGCTTGACTAGGAGCCAGTGTAGGCCAGTTAGCACAAAGGCATTTAATGTCTGAGTTAACACAAAGTAGCCATGATGTGGAGATGCCGGCGTTGGACTGGGGTAAACACAGTAAGAAGTCTCACAACCTGATATGCTGCAGGAAAGGATGTCCCGAGGCATGGTACATTGGGGAGACAATGCAGACGCTATGACAACGGATGAATGAACACCGCTCGACAATCACCAGGCAAGAGTGTTCTCTTCCTGTTGGGGAACACTTCAGCGATCACGGGCATTCGGCCTCTGATCTTTGGGTAAGCGTTCTCCAAGGCGGCCTTCACGACACACGACAATGCAAAGTCGCTGAGCAGAGACTGATAGCCAAGTTCCGCACACATGAGGACGGCCTCAACCGGGATCTTGGGTTCATGTCACACTATCCGTAACCCCCACAACTTGCCTGGGCTTGCAAAATCTCACTAACTGTCCTGTCTGGAGACAATACACATCTCTTTAACCTGTGCTTAATGCTCTCTCCACTCACATTGTCTGAACCTTTAAGGCTTGATTACCTGTAAAGACTCGCATTCCAATCATTATTTTGTAAATTGAGTTTGTGTCTTTATATGCCCTGTTTGTGAACAGAACTCCCACTCACCTGATGAAGGGGCAGCGCTCTGAAAGCTAGTGGCTTTTGCTACCAAATAAACCTGTTGGACCTTAACCTGGTGTTGTGAGACTTCTTACTGTGTTAACACAAAGTAAGCAGGACGGGTCAAATCAACATACGAACATACCAATACACATATTAGGAGCAGCAGTTGGCCCCTCAAGCCTGCTCCGCCATTCAATAAGATCATGGCTAATCTGATTGTAACTTCAACCCCCCCGATGATCTTTCACACCCTTGTTAATCAAGAATCTATCCAGCTGTACGTTAAAAATATCCAAAGACTCTGCTTCCGCTGCCTTTTGAGAAGGAGAGTTCCAGAGACTCAGCACCCTCTGAGGGAAAAAACATTCACCTTATCTCTGCCTTAAATAAGTGACCCCACTTCTTTTTAATTTCAATTTGGGATTGAGACCAGACTATGGGTAGAGAGTGGAGAATGAGATTAGTTTGGGGTCAACAGTAGACGACAGGCAGAGAGTAGGGTAATGAGTGTACAGTAGGGATTGACAGGGCTACAGGGAGAGAGAGAGCAGGGCAGAGTGATTAGTTTGAGATTCATGGGGAGAGGGCAATCTGAGGCAGTGCATAATCAAAGGGACATCACAGCCAGGATGGGCCGAAGAGCCTCCTTATGTGCTGTAAAATTCCACTGTTGCCCAGTTACTGATAGCAGGGGCCCCCTACCAGTAAACCAACTTTAATGGCTGGAATTTTACCGACACGCCCACTCCGATTGTGGGAGCGGACGGGGCTCGGAGAACGGCGTTTTCCGTTGGCCTCGCGCGGGATCGTACGAACCTCGGGCGGAATGTGTCAGTAAAATTCCGGCCAATGAGTGGGAATTTCTGGCCTCGCTCACCCCAAGACCAGAAATTCCCACGCGAGGTCAATGGGACCTTTTGCATGGTCTGTGTCCCCCTCCCGCTACGATTCCCGTAGCCGGCTGAACGGAAAAACTCCGCCTAATGGTTTAACATCCTTCAGAATTATTTGCAAGTTTACTGCGTACGTGGGAGTGAAGCAGATCATTCTGCTTTGACGCGTGAGGGGGTATAGAATCCAACAAAATAAAATCCAGGATGGAATACATTTATTCTGAAAAACCACTTTCAATTCTGATATATGTCGACATTGAATCCTCGCTCTTTCGGAACGTGTGGACAATTACCCCAAAGTCATTTTTATTAAGTGACGGCTTGCCATTATTTAATAAAAGGATGCGCAGTGAATGTGTCTTTTAGAAAGTTTTCCCCACATCCTGGTTGTGAAGATGTCATTTCCCAGGGATTCCCAATGTGGAGATGCCGGTGTTGGAATGAGCTGGGCACAGAAAGAAGTCTCACAACACCAGGTTAAAGTCCAACAGGTTTATTTGGTATCACGAGCTTTCGGAGCGCTGCCCCTTCGTCGTCTGCTCCACTCACCTGATGAAGGGGCAGTGCTCCGAAAGCTCGTGTTACCAAATAAACCCTGTTGGACTTTAACCTGGTGTTGTGAGACTTCTTTCTGTGCCCAAGGATTCCTGTGTTTGCTTAATTAAATAAATATTACTGCTTTTTTCCCCTGATATCTGCGTCCCTACTCTCCTCTCATGTCTTGCGTTAAGTCGTTGTCTTACGATTTGCCTCGACTGCCTGCCTTCAGAGGCAGAGCAGAGCTGTGGAACTAGTAATGCAGCAGAATAACCCCGCGCATTACCCGCTTAATAAAGCCCCAAACATGAAAGCTGCTCTTTGACTCTGATTCCAAGAAGCTTTCGGACAGCAGCAAGGCAGAGGTGTGTGTGAGAGAGACTCGGAAAGGACAGGAGCGAATTCTCCCATCCAGCTATAGAGGGGAGGTGCAGTGGAACTGTCACTGGATTAATAATCCACACACCCAGGGTCATGCCTTGGGGAGTCCACATTCGAATCCCACCATGGCAGATGGTGAAATTTGAATTCAATATAAATCTGGGAATAAAATCCGAATGATAACCATGAAACCATTGTCGGAAAAACCCATCTGGTTCACTAATGTCCTTTAGGGAAGGAAATCTGTCGTCCTTACCAGGTCTGATCTACATGTGACTCCAGACCCACAGCAATTTGGTTGACTCTTAAATGCCCTCAGGGACCATAGACTCCCCACAGTGCAAAAGAAGGCCATTTGGCCCATCAAGTCTGTACCGACCACAATCCCACCCAGGCCCTATTTCCGTCACCCCACATATTTACCCTGCTAATCCCCTGACACTAAGGGGCAATTTAGCAGGGCCAATCAACATCTTTGGAATGTGGGAGAAAACCGGAGCACCCGGAGGAAACCCACACAGGGAGAACGTGCAGACGCTGCACAGACAGTGACCCGAGGCTGGAATCGGACCCGGGACCCGAGGCTGGAATCGGACCCGGGTCCCTGGCGCTGTGAGGCAGCAGTGCTAACCACCGTGCACCCGTGTTGCCCCCGATGGGCAATAAATGTTGGCCCAGCACACATCCAATGAATGATTTTTTTAAAAAACTCACTGCCTCGCCACACCTGTACTTAGTAAGATGATGCTGTTTACCAGTGCACCTTGCATCAGAGAGAGAACAAGGCGAATTGGCGGATTTATTAATCTACCCAAAAAAGAAAGCATGTCTTCTGCCTCAGGCATAATCCCACCCCCCCCCCCCCAACTATGCTGTGAACATGACAGCCAGAACACAACAGAGCTGTTATAGAATAAATCAGCACAGAAGGAGGCTCTTCAGCCCATTATGCCTGTGATAGCTCTATTGAAAGAGCTACCCAATAAATCCCACTCCCCCACTCTTTCCCCACCCTCCTGTCAAGGTCTCCCTTTTTAACTGTCCATCAAATTCTTTTTTGAATGTCACTGCTTCCACCACCCTCTCAGACAGTGCCTTCCCAACTTGCTGCCTTCAAAAAATCCCTCGCCTCAAGACCCCTCTGGCTGCTATTTTTTTTTACCAGTTGTCCTAAATCCGTGTCCTCTGGGTTGCCGACCCCCCTGCCAGTGGAACCAGTTCCTCCCCATCCACTTCATCAAAACCCTTCAGCGTTAAAATAATGTTACTGTTACAGCTTTACCCGGGAGAGAAGATCCACCTCATCTTTGGTGTGGTGGAACCGGGAATCTCATAAACCCAACACTACGGACTAGACAGGGTAGATGCAGGGAGGATGTTCCCGATGGTGGGGGTGTCCAGAACCAGGAGTCGCAGCCTGAGGATTTAGGACGGAGATGAGGAGACATTTCTTCACCCAAGGAGTGATGAGCCTGTGGAATTCATTACCACAGGAAGTAGTTGATGCCAAAACACTGAATGTTTTCAAGAGGCGGCTGGATACAGCACTTGGGGCGAATGGGATCAAAGGTTATGGGGAGAAAGCAGGGATTAGGCTATTGAGTTGGATGATCAGCCATGATCATAATGAATGGCGGAGCAGGCTCGAAGGGCCAAATGGCCTCCTCCTGCTCCTATCTTCTATGTTTCTACGGAGGTTAACTTGCTGACTGAGGCTGCAGTGGGTAGCTGGGTGACTCTAAACGAGGTCAGGAAAGGTAGAGCAGGGGGATTGCTACGTGGCTGATCTCACCCATTGAACCCGAGGCTGTATCAACAATGCGGATGAACCCGGGGGGTTGGAGGTTCTTCACTCAGTCAATGTACGAAGTAGGTCATTGCTGTGTCCTCGTTGCAAGAGGCAAGATCATCCGAAATCTAGAATATTCCACCGACACTTGGAGTTGCAACCACTTGATTCAAAACATACAACAGCAATATGCCTCCCGCTCCCATCAGTGTTGCCATTTGGTTTGATGACATTTAGACCAATAAACATCAGACACAACAATAGAAAGAAAGCACCAAGATGATCAACCGTTGTGTCTAAAGTCTTGGCCGGGAATAGGTGTCTTATCTATAGTGCTCCAGTAAGGACACCCTACAAAGCAATGATGGTGGCCAGTGTGGATGATGGTAACACGATATTGGCCCGATGTCTGGCAACTCAATGAGACCTTAACCTAGAACCATCGAATCCAACAGTGCAGAAGGAGGTCATTTGGCTCATCGAGTCTGTATTGACCACAATCCCATCCAGGCCCTATTCCCATAACCCTCATTTACTCTGCTAATCCCCGACACTAAGGGGTAATTTAGCATGGCCAATCAACCTAATCCGCACATCTTTGGAGTGTGGTAGAAAACCAGAGCACCCGGAGGAAACCCACGCAGACACAGGGAGAACGTGCAGAGTCCACACAGACAGTGACCCAAGCTGGGAATCGAACCCAGGTCTCTGGCACTGTGAGGCAGCAGTGCCAACCACTGCCACCGTGCCACCAAAGAAAGCCAGCAGGCGGGCTCATGCCAAAACTTGGGATTGAACCAGGGATCTTGAGCGAAGCTCCTCTACCTGCCCACGGTTTTGAATCAGATTTTCCCAATGAGTGTCAAAAAAGTCCTTTGGAGGAATGAGGCCTTGAATGATCAAGATCTGGATGGGATGTTGGTTGTGGTGCTTTGGTCCTGCTTTTACACCCAGTAATGTCCTTATTTTAAGTTTATTCTGCTCCCAAGGAGGCGCTGGTGTGTCTTCTTGAACCATGAGGTTGAAGGTGTTGAGTCATTAAGTAGGGGGGTTCCAAGGTTTTAACACAGCAACAATATCTGACTTAGTTGGCGGTGTGCACTGTATTGGCTATAATTAGTCCTGACCACATATTGTGAAGTCCTAACTGAGTGTAAAACAAGTCCATCTATTCAAATTAATAATGAACAGAACCGAAACAAAATTCACCAATAAAGATGATGCTAGAAGCATTGCGACGAAGACCGACGCCAGTCTTGGCAGAAGAACAGAGGGGGGTGGGGGGATTGGGGCGGGGAGGGGGGGGGGGGTCGCGACAGGGTCAGGTGGGTGATGGGTAATTCCACAAGGGGCAACATTGTGAGGTTCACTGTTTGACGTTTTTCTGCTGAAGGTGAGGGAGCGAATGGGATTCAGAGTCAGAGCAAAACTCCCTCTGCTCTGCGCCAGAAACATGCCCCACACCTCAGAAGACTGGCACCCCCCCCGCCCCACCCCACCCCCCTCCCCAGTGTGGCACCTCCTTTCTCCGATTTCCCACAAAGTCGTCCATTTCAGAGCCAGGTGTGCGTTGGGAGGGGCACATCAAGACTCGTTTCACTTCTGCCTCTTCCTACCCAGCCTTCCATCCAAGCGGTCAACATTTGGACTTGACCTCGGGGTCGGAGGTGAAGGGTCAACTCGTTTGGTTGCCAAGCGTTTCTTACAAGGCCAAGCACCATGCATTGAATGAAAATCAGCCCAACAGTTCCGTTGAGTGTCCATATTTCACGTCTCTCGCAGTAATGTCTGTACGAAGCATTTGGAATTCTGCTAACGTCTTCAAGAATATGAAAGAACTTTACATAATTGCTGGGAACGCTGCACCGTTCCTGCATTGTTAAGGAGCCCTGTTCCGAGGCGGTGGGTATACAAAATACAGGGCGTTCTGTACTGAGCAATCGGATGGCGTGCGTTGATAAAGCTGAAGCTATGTGATTGGCTGTAGTGAAGGTTGCTTCATTTGCAACGTGATCATAGGTAGTTTTTGCTGTTGGGATCTCCGTTAATACTGTCAATCAGTCAATCGGATACCTATCTGGATGTCTCAAAGCTCACGTCAGTCTTCTTTAGAGACAGCGAAGAGGAGGATGGCGCGGTTCCTCTGTTCATCGGGCTGGCGCCAGTGCCCCCTGGCTGGGCCTTGTCCGTGGGAGTGTGCATTCTGTGGGCATCCAGCATCTCCAGCAGCAGGTCATACAGCGGCACCACATTCTTACACTTCATACTGTACAGGTGCTCCATTCCTTTGTTACTGTTAATCAAAGAACATTACAGAGAGTTAGCTCAGCGCACACACTCACACACTCACACACCCTCACACACTCACACCCTCACACTCACACACCCTCACACACTCACACTCACACACCCTCACACACCCTCACACTCACACACCCTCACACACTCACACCCTCACACACACACACCCTCACACACACACACCCTCACACACACACATCCTCACACACACACACCCTCACACACACACACCCTCACACACACACACCCTCACACACACACACCCTCACACACACACCCTCACACACACACACACCCTCACACACCCTCATACACTCACACACTCACTCACACACACACACCCTCACACACACACACACTCTCACACACACACACCCTCACACACACTCACACCCTCACACACACACACACCTTCACACACACACATCCTCACACACACACACCCTCACACACACACACCTTCACACACACACACCTTCACACACACACACCCTCACACACACGCACTCACACACACTCACTCACTCACTCACACACACTCACACACACACACTCACACCCACACACACACACACACATCACTCACACACACACTCACACACACACTCACTCACACACATACACACACACACACACACGCACTCACACACACTCACTCACACACACTCACACCCTCACTCACTCACACACACACACACCCTCACACACACACACTCACTCACTCACTCACACCCTCACACACCTCACACACACACTCACACACCCAGTGCACAGAAAGATCCCAATCCTGCCCAGGCCATTCCCACGATGGCGCAGGGCGGTCAGCTCAGTCAATGTTAATTTGATACAGTTAATGAGAACGCTTTAGAAAGGTAAAGATGAGAGGATCGCACAATTGGAAGTTGCAGTTGCACTGTACAATGACAAAGTTAACCCTTCCCACCCCTCACCCTTACCCCCCACCCCGCTCTTCCACCTGGCTGAACCTGTTCTCACAATGGACAACTTCTCTCTCAACTAACACAAAATGAAAATGAGCCCGTCAGATATCGGAGCAGAATTAGACCATTCGGCCCATCGATTCTCCTTCGACATTCAATCATGGCTGATAAGTTTCTCAATCCCATTCTCCCACCTTTTCCCCGTAACCTTTGAACCCCTTACCAATCAAGAGCCTATCTATTTCTCTCTTAATTACATGATGTGGTGATGCTGGTGTTGGACTGGGATGGGCCTGGGTAAGAGATTTCCAGCATCAACAGTATTTTGCCTTTTACTCTTTTGCTTCTTTTCCTATCGTGTTATCATTTCCTTTGGCCTTGTGTCATTTAATCTCTCCTGTCTTCACAGCCCTTCCCATAGAATCATAGAACCCCTACAGCGCAGAAAGAGGCCATTCAGTCCATCGAGTCTGCACCGACTCTCCAAAGGAGCATCCTACCCAGGCCCTCCCCTATATTCTATCCCTGCGCATTTACCATCGCTAATCCACCTACTCTTTGGACACTAAGGGGCAATTTAGCAGGCTGGGGTGGCATGGTGGCCCAGTGGTTAGCGCTGCTACCTCGCAGGAACCCGGGTTTGATTCTGGCCTTGGGTGACTGTGTGGAATTTGCACATTCTCCCCGTGTCTGTGTGGGTTTCCTCCGGGTGCTCCGGTTTCCTCTCACAGTCCATAGTTGTACAGGTTAGGCCATGCGAAATCATCCCTTAGTGTCCCAGGATGGATAGTAAGTATGTGGAGTTACGGGAATAGGGCCTTGGCAAGATGCTCAGTCAGAGAGTCGATGCAGATTTGATGGGCTGAATGGCCTCCTTCTACACTGTAGGGATTCCATGATTCAATCCACCTAACCTGCACATCTTTGGACTGTGGGAGGAAACCGGAGCACCCGGAGGAAATCCACGCAGACACGGGGAGAATGTACAGACTCCATACAGACAGTGACCCGAGGTCGGAATTGAACCGGGGTCCCTGGCGCTGTGAGGCAGCAGTGCTAACCACTGTGCCACCCATTTTGTTCTTTTCCCACCCTCCCCCAAGTCACTTGCATGAAACATATTGCATTTCTAACTTTTCCGAGTTGTGATGAGTGTCTATCAAAGTGAAACTTTAACTCTCTGCACAGGTGCTGCAGAACACGTTGAGTACTGTCAGCATGTTTCGCCCCGAGAGAAAGTGTGCTTTTTGATTCCATATCCACTCACGTGACAAGATATCAAATTGTTTGGGGTGGGCCAGCGGGGGGGGGGGTGGTGAGAGACCTGCTTGTACACCCAGCACAGAACAATCACAGTAAACACCAGTTTCAGCTCCTCATCGTGGTAAATAACAGAATGTACCAGGCCGCACGTGCTTGGGGTGGGGATCCCCTGTCGGGACACCACCTGAGAGATGGTCACCCTCCCTCCCCCTCCCTTGGGTGGATCCACCTTGCTCCGCCTCATTCCGGATTATGGGAGCCTGCTTCTCCCCGCCGGGTTTTCCAAACTTCCCTCCCCCCCTCAGCTATAAACATTTGCTACACCTCTGGACCCATCATTTGTTTTCTTCTGCGCTTTTCATTATCTGTCGCGTCATGTAGTCGCCCCTTTTGTCACACAGACATGGAAACTAGAAGCAGGAGTAGGCCATTCGGCCCTTCGAGCCTGCTCCACCATTCATTATGATCCCGCTTGATCATCAAATTCAATATCCTGATCCCCCTCCTTCCTCTCATATCCCTTCATCCCCTTAGCCCCATAAGAAGTCTCACAACACCAGGTTAAAGTCCAACAGATTTATTTGGAATCACGAGCTTTCGGAGCACTGCTCCTTCATCAGGTGAGTGATGAAGAAGCAGTGCTCTGAAAGCTCGTGATTCCAAATAAACCTGTTGGACTTTAACCTGATGTTGTGAGACTTCTAACTGTGTGATGCGCTATCAGTAAGGCGAAAGACTACCGGTGTGCCAATATAAGTGTAGGCTTTTATTCACAACAGAATCAGGAGCAGATCCCAACAAATAACCAACCTGGACTGAACAAGGGGGAGGAGACAGCCACCTTTATACTAGGTGCCAAGGGGAGGAACCAAACTGGAAGGGGATGTGTCCAGGTATGACAAGCACACACAACGGTGGTCCATATAGGACAAAGGCACAACTGAGGCCCACCACACTGTGCCCACCCCGGTCGAACACCGGCATCTCCACATCATGGCTACCATCTTTTAGCCCCAAGAGCTCTCCCTAATTTCTTCTTGAAACCACACAATGTTTTGGCCTCAACTGCTTTCTGTGGTAGTGAATTCCACACATTCACCACTCTCTGGGTGAAGACATTTCTCCTCACCTCAGTCCTCAAAGGTTTACCCGTTATCTTCAAACTACGACCCCCCTAGTTCTGGACTCCCCCACCATCGGGAACATTCTGTCTGAATCTACCCTGTCAAACCCTGTTAGAATTTAACCACTTTAATCTCTCATGCCCTTCCCCTTTGAACTTGTCTCCTTCTCCCCACGACTCTGTATTCAACACTGTGCTCTTCCGCCATCTTCCAATTCCCATGGCAACCTTGAATTGCTCTGTCTGCTTCTCTTTCCACAGGTACTGCTGAATGTTCCCAGCATTCCCTGTTTTAGTTTCTTAGCCAAGCGTCAGTCAGAGATGGAATGCTGCCCCAGATAGATAAAACTGTCGACAGGTATAAAAAATTAATGGTTGATTTAATTGAGGTGTTTAAGGTGATCAAAGGAGGCAGATGGGGTAGAAATGTTAGAGGAATCTTGAACCAGGGACAGGGGCGGCACGGTGGCACAGTGGTTAGCACTGCTGCCTCACAGCTCCAGGGACCCGGCTTGGGTCACTGTCTGTGTGGAGTTTGCACATTCTCCCTGTGTCTCCATGGGGTTTCCTCCGGGTGCTCCGGTTTCCTCCCACAGTCCAAAGATGTGTGGGTTAGGTTGATTGGCCATGCTAAATTGCCCCTTCGTGTGCCGGGATGCGTAGGTTAGAGGGATTAGTTGGGTAAATAGGTGGGGTTATGAGGATAGGGTCTGGGTGGGATTGTTGTCGGTGCAGACTCGATGGGCTGAATGGCCTCCTTCTGCACTGTCAGGATTCTATGATCTTGGGCGGAATTTTCCCGTCCCGCCTGCCACGGGAATCATAGTGGGCGCGACACGGATCATGCAAAGGTCCATTGACCTCCGGTGGGATTTTCCAGTCTTGGGGCGAGAGTGGCTGGAAAATCCCACCCTTTAAATTAGAAATTGGCTCTTCAGGAATGACTAGACAAAGGGAACAGAAATTCTCCTCAAAGCAAAATGTTGTGGTTCAGTCAAATTTTATTAAGCAAGACTGGAAAAGGTTGTGGAATTTAAGTGGTTAAATGTAGTCAAGGTGCAGAATACTTTGATCTGATTGAACGCATGAGTGACGAGATGGCCCATTCCTGTTCTCATGTTCTTAACCTCTATACCAAGAGGATTGTGGTTTGAAATCGTGACCAATTTTGTAGTAGCATTTGTCTAATATGCCATAGTTTATCCATTGTGAATGTTCCACCATGTTTAACAGGGGCATGCAACTATATCAACAGAAACAGGCTGAGCAGTTGGTTAAACATCTGCTTTTTCTAGATGAGCTCCTTATGAATGCTTGGCTGAGTTCCAAGAAGGGAAATCAGCTCAGCAGGGGGTCTTGTTTACACAGTAGCACCGGGGAATCTTAGCTTTGTCTGATTGACAGATTTGTATCTTATATTTGTATTTGGATAGGTTTAAGAGCTGTTAAGATGTATAAGCTTTATTCATTGATACCGTGAATCGGTTGTGGCTGATTGACACTTTTATAAGGTTGTATGAGCAGTTTTTTCTCCCAAAGGAGATTCTTAAAGCTTCTTTGCTTATTGTGTCAGTTTCAGGAACATTTCAAATCATTGCCAGACTTGTCAATGGCTCATTTCTTCTGTAAATAGTGTATTTGGGAGAGTGGAAATGGAAAATGTATGGGGGATATGAAAGGGGCATGGGGGTATGGAAGAAATATGGTGGGGCATGAGCCGCATGGTGGCACAGTGGTTAGCACTGCTGCCTCACAGCGGCAGGGACCCGGGTTCGATTCCCGGCTTGGGTCACTGTTTGCGTGGAATTTGCACGTTCTCCCCGCGTCTGCGTGGGTTTCCTCCGGGTGCTCCGGTTTCCTCCCAGTCTGAAAGACGTGCTGGTTAGGTGCTAAATTCCCCTCAGTGCACCCGAACAGGTGCCAGAGTGTGGCGACTAGGGGATTTTCACAGTGACTTCATTAATGTAAGCCGACTGTGACACTAACAAATAAACTTTAAACATCCCTGTAACTCCACGAATCTACCCCACTAATGCCCTTAACCTGCACATCTTTGGAGTGTGGGAGGAAACCGGAGCACCCAGAGGAAACCCAACGCAGACACGGGGAGAATGTGTCGACTCTGCACAGACAGTGACCCAAGCCGGGAATCGAACCCAGGTCCCTGCGCGCTGTGAGGCAGCAGTGCTAACCCACTGTGCCACCGTGCCGCCCATATCCTTTCAGCGATAGGGAGACGGTTGTTATTATTAAGGAGGTGTGGTGATGTGCCGGTTGTGGAGAGGGGGGGGGGAGGGGGGGGGGTGCTGGTTTCGGGGTGGGGGGGGAGAGGGGAGAGGTGATTGGGGTTTGTGGGAGAGAGAAACGAGTTTAGCTCACCTCATGTGTCGGATGTGAGAGAGCAGGAGCAGGAGCTGGGCTAGTCTCCGGGACTGCTGCTGCAGCGAGAGCCCTGCCCTGGTGATAAAGTGGACCAAAGCATCAGTGATTTTGTCCAGGATGGTCTGAATCTGCTCACTGTCGTTCAGCGCCTCCATGGTGCTGGAGAGAAAGGGGAACACACCTGCTGGATAAACAGACAGAGCAGTTAGATGAAGAATAGCCAGAGAATCTGGAGTCTAAACGCTTCTGCGGGGCTGAAACTCCCCGCCAACCGAAAACTACTGCTTGAATTTACATAGCGCCTTTCACATCCCAAGTTGTTCCACAGGAGAGTTTTTGTCCAGAACGTGGTAATTGCTGGCCAGGCCGACATTTATTGCCCATCCCTCACTGCCTTTGAAGTGATGCATTTAAAAGTCAACCGGGGTTCTGGACATGTCGGCCACACCTGAGGACAGCAGATTTCCCTCCCCAAAGGACATTGGGTGAGACGGTGGCCCAGTGGTATTATCACTAGACTATTAACCTAGAAACTCAGCTAATGTTCTGGGAATCCGGGTTCGGATCCCGCCACGGCAGCTGGTGGAATTTGAATCCAATAAAACATCTCTGGAATTAAGAATCGACTGATGACCATGGAACCGTTGTCGATTGTCGGAAGAACCCATCTGGTTCCCTTTAGGGAAGGAAATCTGCCGTCCTTACCTGGTCTGGCCTACAAGTGACTCCAGAGCCACAGCAATGTGGTTGACTCTCAACTGCCCTCGGGCAACCAGGGATGGGCAATAAATGCTGGCCTGCCAGCGACGCCCATGTCCCATGAATGAATGAAATAAAAATTAATGAACCAGATGAGTTTTTAGGGCAATCGACAATGGTTTCATGGTCATTGTTAGACTTTAATCCCAGATTTTGATTTAATCCAAGCTCCACTGTCTGCCAGAGTGTGGGTGAAACTCAAGTTCCCAGAGCGCGACACTGGGCCTCTGGATTACTGGGTAAGGTAAAGACACCACAGTCCCAGAGGGCCATAGGCTCAAAGGGATTTGATTGGCGGTGATTTAACCTGAGATTCACCGCACCTCAGGCCAAGGGCAATGTTGAAAAGATGGGCTTTTGTTAATAACTTTAGCCGGATCGAGAGACACCCACACTGCAACCCTTCCCCCAGACATCACCAACCCTGAATCCCCCGCAGACATCGCCGCCACCCGCCCCCCAGCCCGATCACTGGCCCTGACCTCCCCCTCCCTCAATCGCCAGCCCTGACACACACCCCCCCCCCCCCCCCATTGCCGGCCCTGACACTCCCCCGATGCCCCAGACTCCCAATGTCTGGTCTCGGCCTCCAGATCGCCGGCCCCACCACTAGCCCCCATCCCCTCCATGCAGAGTCCTCAGCTTCCCTCCCCCCCTACCAAACCCACCCTTGGGTTTGGCTCCACCCCTGTCTGGCCCTGTCCTCCTGTGAAGCCACGGCCCCTCAGATCCCACCCTCTTGGCACTGCCCGGTGCTCGGCAGGCACAGCCAGTGTGCCAGGCTGGCAGTGCCAGGCTGTCACTGCCAAGGGGCACTGCCCCTGTGCCCCAAACTTCCCAGGGGGAGCCTCAATGGCCTTCAGTCCCACCAACGTTACTCGGGGCCATACATAATCTCTGCTGGTGTGGACATCTGGACGATACCGTCCCGGGCTCGCTAAATAGATTGAAATAAGACAATCAATATTGTAATCAGCCTCATCGTGAGACAGATTACGTCAGAAAAAATGGCCCGGGAAGATCACCACTGGTTGGACACCGGTCACGATCCCTATTTTGTAGCCTCCTGCTTAAATTTCCTGCCCTGCGACGCTACTGGACCAGCGTAGGCAGGGCGGGAAAATCACACCCATCTGGCCTGGGGACCAAAACGTGGCCAAGAGATCGGTTTTTAGGAGTGTCTTACTGGATGATTGAGCAGTGGAGTGGTGGCGAGGCTTAAGGGAGGGAATTCCACAGCTTGGGGCCCAGGCAGCTGATGACAACTGGAGGGCGGCTGAGATCTCAGAGGGCCGGGTAAGTGGAAGAGAAATAGAAGCCATGGAAGGCTTGAAGATAGGAATTTTAAATTTGAGGTGTTGCCAGAACGGGAGCCAGTGTAAGTCAATGGTGGGTGACCAGAACTTGATGTGAGTTAGGATGCAGGCACCCGAGGTTCAGGCGGTAGGAGGCTGACTGGGATACTTAAATTGGCTGAGGAGTGAAAGCAACTATTCTTTCTTTCTCTTTCTTTCTCTCTTACTCATTTTCTTTCTCTCTCTTTTTCTTTCTATCTCTCTTTCTTTCTTTCCCTTTTTTTCTCTTTCTCACTTTCTTTCTCTTTTTCTTTCTCTCTTTCTCTCCCTCTTTCTTTTTTTTTCTTTCCTTCTTTCTCTCTTTCTTTCTCTCTTTCCCCATCTCCATTCCCTTTGGCACAAAAACAGAAAATGCTGGAAAATCTCAGCAGGTCTGACAGCATCCGTGGAGAGAGAATAGATCTGACGAAGGTTCATCCAGACTCGAAACGTTGGCTCTATTCTCTCTCCACAGAGGCTGTCAGACCTGCTGAGATTTTGCAGCATTTTCTGTTTTTGCTTCAGATTCCAGCATCTGCAGTGTTTTGCTTTTATCCATTCCCTTTGGCCCTGGAAGAGTCTTCTGTCATCCATCTCCCCTTTCTTCCAGCCTATGAGTGATCTTTCTTTAGTCCTTGGCCTAGCCATCCTTTGCTCAAAGCCTATCACGTCTCTAACTTGGCCCAATTCCGATGAAAAAAGTTAGTGACTTTCTCTCTCCACAGAAACTGGCAGAGTTGCCGAGTATTGTCAACACGTTCTGTTTTTATTTCAGATTCTCAGCATCTGCAATGTTCTGTCTCAAGAAGAGAAAAGAAGGAGAATCCTGGCATCATCGCTGGAGGATCTGGAGCTGGGAGATGGCGGCCAAGATGGCGGCAGACCCAGTGCAAGGCAGATGTGTCCGTGAGAGAAAGGGAATGTGAGAGGGAGGAAGAGAAAGAGACACTAAGGGTGGGATTTTATGGCCTCGCTCATCCCGAAAACCGTAAAATCCCACCCAAGGTCAATGGACCTTTCCATTGTCCGCCCCTCGCCCGATCCGATTCCCATGACGGGTGGGATGGTAAAATTCCAGCCAAAGGAATGTGGGGATGATTGAGGAGGAAGCGTCTGAGAATCATAGAATCCCTACAGTGCAGAAGAAAGCCATTCGTCCCATAGAGCCTGCATCGACCACAATTCTACCCCGGCCCTATCCTGTAACCCTGCTAATCCCCCTGACACTGAGGGACAATTTAAAACGGCCAGTCAACCTAACCTGCACTTCTTTGGAGCGTGGGAGGAAACCGGAGCACCCGGAGGAAACCAACACAGACACGGGGAGGACATGCAGACTCTGCACAGACAGTGAGCTGAGGCTGGAATTGAACCCAGGTCCCTGGCACTATGAGGCAGCAGTGCTAACCACTGTGCCACCGTGCCGCCCATGTCTTGGGAAAGGGAGAGAGAGAGGGAGTGTGTAGTATGAAGGGTTAACATTAAATATGGGAATAGAACAGTCGCCATCATCAGTGAAGTAAGATCATGTGACAACATAGTATGTTGAGCGATGGTTTTACGTAAAGCCTCATGCTAAGCCGTGTACTGTACATATTTAGTGTGACGTTTAATAAAATGTGCCCATGGCCTTACCTCCTGTTTCATAGAAGCCATAGAATCTAAGAATCCCTACAGTGCAGAAGGAGACCATTCGGCCCATCAAGTCTGCACCGACAACAATCCCACCCCAGGCCCTCTCCCCTGTATTCTCTATTAACCTACAACCAAGGATATCCTCACCACAACAATAATAACACGGTTGGCAACACAACATTGCTCACTTTCCCACTTACAGGATGGCATTTTCCAGTCCCTCCGGCCCAGAGCCTGACAATTCTCGCCCAAGGTCATGGGACCTTTCAATGGTCCATCAAATTTTCCATCCCACCTGCGATGATTCCCACGGTGGGCGGGACCAGAAAATTCACCCCATAGCTGCTTTATATACTTTTCCAGGTTAAAAACAAAATCTTTATTTTTCCTTCTAAAACTCTCCTCCTGGGCATGCCTCCCAAGATAACAAATTACTGCTGGAACAACAATAAGTGTTTCTTTAAACGTTCCCACCATAGAATCGTCTGTCTAAGTTTAAAGTTTATTTATTAGTGTCACCAGTAGGCTGACATTAACACTGCAGTGAAGTTACTGTGAAAATCCCCTAGTCGCCACACTCTGATACCTGTTGGGTGCACTGAGGGAGAATTTAGCACGGCCAATGCACCCTACCTAACCAGCACGGCTTTCAGACAGTGCGAGGAAACCGGAGCACCCGGAGGAAACCCACGCAGGCACGGGGAGAATGTGCAAACTCCGCACAGACAGTGACCCAAGCCGGGAATTGAACCCGGGTCCCTGGAACTGTGAGGCAGCAGTGCTAACCCACTGTGCCACTGTGCTGCCCACATACAAGAGGTGGGATTCTCCGGCTGTTCACGCCAGTGGGATTCTCCAGTCCCGCTGCAGTAAACGGAGACTTGGCTGAGCAGTAATTTGTCCATTCGCTCTGGCAGCGGCGGCAGGACATGAATGGCCAGCGAATTGACCAAGGTGTTTCTGACCATCACGTCGCATTCATTTTAAGAACAAACTTCTGTAGAAAAAGTTGGGAGACCAATTGGTCCGGAAGATCTTCCTCGAGTTTGCTTTATTATCCGCCACCAGGAGAAGGAACGATGGGGAAGGCGGAGGCAAAAGAAGGAAAACTGTTTAATTGTTGTCCGATCCTAGGCCGACTGTCCAGCACCAAAGTCGTGAATGTAGCCCAATCCATCACGCAAACCAGCCTCCCATACATTGACTCGGTCTACACTTCTCGCTGCCTCAGAAAAGCAGCCAGCGTAATCAAGGACCCCACGCATCCCGCACATTCTCTCTTCCACCTTCTTCCATCGGGATAAAGATACAAAAATCTGAGGTCACGTACCAACCGACTCGAGAACAGCTTCTTCCTTGCTGCCATCAGACTTTTGAATGGACCTACCCCGCACTAAGTTGATCTTTCTCTACACCCTAGCTATGACTGTAACACTACATTCTGCACTCTCTCCTTTCCTTCTCTATGAACGGTATGCTTTATCTGAATAACGTGCAAGAAACAATACTTTTCACTGTATACTAATACATGTGATCCAGTTATTGCAGTGTGAGCTGTGTTACTCAGTTATTGCAGTGTGGTCTGTGTTACCCAGTTATTGCAGTGTGGGTTGTGTTACCCAGTTATTGCAGTGTGGGTTGTGTTTCCCAGTTATTGCAGTGTGGGCTGTGTTACCCAGTTATTGCAGTGTGGGCTGTGTTACCCAGTTATTGCAGTGTGGGCTGTGTTACCCAGTTGTTGCAGTGTGGGCTGTGTTACCCAGTTATTGCAGTGTGGGTTGTGTTACCCAGTTATTGCAGTGTGGGCTGTGTTACCCAGTTGTTGCAGTGTGGGCTGTGTTACCCAGTTATTGCAGTGTGGGCTGTGTTACCCAGTTATTGCAGTGTGAGCTGTGTTACCCAGTTATTGCAGTGTGGTCTGTATTCCCCAGTTATTGCAGTGTGGGCTGTGTTACCCAGTTATTGCAGTGTGGGCTGTGTTACCCAGTTATTGCAGTGTGGGCTGTGTTACCCAGTTATTGCAGTGTGGGTTGTGTTTCCCAGTTATTGCAGTGTGGGCTGTGTTACCCAGTTATTGCAGTGTGGGCTGTGTTACCCAGTTATTGCAGTGTGGGCTGTGTTACCCAGTTGTTGCAGTGTGGGCTGTGTTACCCAGTTATTGCAGTGTGGGTTGTGTTACCCAGTTATTGCAGTGTGGGCTGTGTTACCCAGTTATTGCAGTGTGGGCTGTGTTACCCAGTTGTTGCAGTGTGGGCTGTGTTACCCAGTTATTGCAGTGTGAGCTGTGTTACCCAGTTATTGCAGTGTGAGCTGTGTTACCCAGTTATTGCAGTGTGAGCTGTGTTACCCAGTTATTGCAGTGTGGGCTGTGTTACCCAGTTATTGCAGTGTGAGCTGTGTTACCCAGTTATTGCAGTGTGAGCTGTGTTACCCAGTTATTGCAGTGTGAGCTGTGTTACCCAGTTATTGCAGTGTGGTCTGTGTTACTCAGTTATTGCAGTGTGGGTTGTGTTACCCAGTTATTGCAGTGTGGGCTGTGTTACCCAGTTATTGCAGTGTGGGTTGTGTTACCCAGTTATTGCAGTGTGGGTTGTGTTACCCAGTTATTGCAGTGTGGTCTGTGTTACCCAGTTATTGCAGTGTGGGCTGTGTTACCCAGTTATTGCAGTGTGGGCTGTGTTACCCAGTTATTGCAGTGTGAGCTGTGTTACCCAGTTATTGCAGTGTGAGCTGTGTTACCCAGTTATTGCAGTGTGGGCTGTGTTACCCAGTTATTGCAGTGTGGTCTGTGTTACCCAGTTATTGCAGTGTGGGCTGTGTTACCCAGTTATTGCAGTGTGGGTTGTGTTACCCAGTTATTGCAGTGTGGGTTGTGTTACCCAGTTGTTGCAGTGTGGTCTGTGTTACCCAGTTATTGCAGTGTGGGTTGTGTTACCCAGTTATTGCAGTGTGGGCTGTGTTACCCAGTTATTGCAGTGTGAGCTGTGTTACCCAGTTATTGCAGTGTGGGCTGTGTTACCCAGTTATTGCAGTGTGAGCTGTGTTACCCAGTTATTGCAGTGTGAGCTGTGTTACCCAGTTATTGCAGTGTGAGCTGTGTTACCCAGTTATTGCAGTGTGGGCTGTGTTACCCAGTTATTGCAGTGTGGGTTGTGTTTCCCAGTTATTGCAGTGTGGGTTGTATTCCCCAGTTATTGCAGTGTGAGCTGTGTTCCCCAGTTGTTGCAGTGTGGGCTGTGTTACCCAGTTATTGCAGTGTGAGCTGTGTTACCCAGTTATTGCAGTGTGAGCTGTGTTCCCCAGTTGTTGCAGTGTGGGCTGTGTTTCCCAGTTATTGCAGTGTGAGCTGTGTTACCCAGTTATTGCAGTGTGGGCTGTGTTACCCAGTTATTGCAGTGTGAGCTGTGTTCCCCAGTTGTTGCAGTGTGGGCTGTGTTCCCCAGTTATTGCAGTGTGGGCTGTGTTACCCAGTTATTGCAGTGTGAGCTGTGTTACCCAGTTATTGCAGTGTGGGCTGTGTTACCCAGTTATTGCAGTGTGGGTTGTGTTACCCAATTATTGCAGTGTGCGGGGGCTGTATTCCCCAGTTATTGCAGTGTGGGCTGTGTTACCCAGTTATTGCAGTGTGGGTTGTGTTACCCAGTTATTGCAGTGTGGGCTGTGTTACCCAGTTATTGCAGTGTGGGTTGTGTTACCCAGTTATTGCAGTGTGGGTTGTGTTACCCAGTTATTGCAGTGTGGGCTGTGTTACCCAGTTATTGCAGTGTGGGTTGTGTTACCCAGTTATTGCAGTGTGGGCTGTGTTTCCCAGTTATTGCAGTGTGGGTTGTGTTACCCAGTTATTGCAGTGTGAGCTGTGTTCCCCAGTTGTTGCAGTGTGGGCTGTGTTTCCCAGTTATTGCAGTGTGAGCTGTGTTACCCAGTTATTGCAGTGTGGGCTGTGTTACCCAGTTATTGCAGTGTGGGCTGTGTTACCCAGTTATTGCAGTGTGGGCTGTGTTACCCAGTTATTGCAGTGTGAGCTGTGTTACCCAGTTATTGCAGTGTGGGCTGTGTTACCCAGTTATTGCAGTGTGGGTTGTGTTACCCAGTTATTGCAGTGTGCGGGGGCTGTATTCCCCAGTTATTGCAGTGTGGGCTGTGTTACCCAGTTATTGCAGTGTGAGCTGTGTTACCCAGTTATTGCAGTGTGGTCTGTGTTACCCAGTTATTGCAGTGTGGGTTGTGTTTCCCAGTTATTGCAGTGTGGGCTGTGTTCCCCAGTTATTGCAGTGTGAGCTGTGTTACCCAGTTATTGCAGTGTGGGCTGTGTTACCCAGTTATTGCAGTGTGGGCCGTGTTACCCAGTAATTGCAGTGTGGGCTGTGTTACCCAGTTATTGCAGTGTGGGCTGTGTTACCCAGTTATTGCAGTGTGGGCTGTGTTACCCAGTTATTGC
Organism: Mustelus asterias; assembly: GCF_964213995.1. Taxonomy (NCBI): domain Eukaryota; kingdom Metazoa; phylum Chordata; class Chondrichthyes; order Carcharhiniformes; family Triakidae; genus Mustelus; species Mustelus asterias. The sequence continues at coordinate 87,274,732 of NC_135815.1, read as the reverse complement.
AGTGTGGGCTGTGTTACCCAGTTATTGCAGTGTGGGCTGTGTTACCCAGTTATTGCAGTGTGAGCTGTGTTTCCCAGTTATTGCAGTGTGGGTTGTGTTACCCAGTTATTGCAGTGTGAGCTGTGTTACCCAGTTATTGCAGTGTGGGCTGTGTTACCCAGTTATTGCAGTGTGGGCCGTGTTACCCAGTAATTGCAGTGTGGGCTGTGTTACCCAGTTATTGCAGTGTGGGCTGTGTTACCCAGTTATTGCAGTGTGGGCTGTGTTACCCAGTTATTGCAGTGTGGGCTGTGTTACCCAGTTATTGCAGTGTGAGCTGTGTTACCCAGTTATTGCAGTGTGGGTTGTGTTACCCAGTTATTGCAGTGTGGGCTGTGTTACCCAGTTATTGCAGTGTGGGCTGTGTTACCCAGTTATTGCAGTGTGGGCCGTGTTACCCAGTTATTGCAGTGTGGGCTGTGTTACCCAGTTATTGCAGTGTGAGCTGTGTTACCCAGTTATTGCAGTGTGGTCTGTGTTCCCCAGTTATTGCAGTGTGGGCTGTGTTACCCAGTTATTGCAGTGTGGGCTGTGTTACCCAGTTATTGCAGTGTGGGTTGTGTTACCCAGTTATTGCAGTGTGGTCTGTGTTCCCCAGTTATTGCAGTGTGGTCTGTGTTCCCCAGTTATTGCAGTGTGGGTTGTGTTACCCAGTTATTGCAGTGTGGTCTGTGTTCCCCAGTTGTTGCAGTGTGGTCTGTGTTACCCAGTTATTGCAGTGTGGGCTGTGTTACCCAGTTATTGCAGTGTGAGCTGTGTTACCCAGTTATTGCAGTGTGAGCTGTGTTACCCAGTTATTGCAGTGTGGTCTGTGTTACCCAGTTATTGCAGTGTGAGCTGTGTTACCCAGTTATTGCAGTGTGAGCTGTGCTACCCAGTTATTGCAGTGTGGGCTGTGTTACCCAGTTATTGCAGTGTGGGCTGTGTTACCCAGTTATTGCAGTGTGGGTTGTGTTACCCAGTTATTGCAGTGTGGTCTGTATTCCCCAGTTATTGCAGTGTGGGTTGTGTTACCCAGTTATTGCAGTGTGAGCTGTGTTACCCAGTTATTGCAGTGTGGTCTGTGTTACCCAGTTATTGCAGTGTGGGCTGTGTTACCCAGTTATTGCAGTGTGGGTTGTGTTACCCAGTTATTGCAGTGTGAGCTGTGTTACCCAGTTATTGCAGTGTGAGCTGTGTTACCCAGTTATTGCAGTGTGGGCTGTGTTACCCAGTTATTGCAGTGTGGGCTGTGTTACCCAGTTATTGCAGTGTGGGTTGTGTTACCCAGTTATTGCAGTGTGAGCTGTGTTACCCAGTTATTGCAGTGTGGTCTGTGTTACCCAGTTATTGCAGTGTGGTCTGTGTTACCCAGTTATTGCAGTGTGGGTTGTGTTACCCAGTTATTGCAGTGTGGTCTGTGTTACCCAGTTATTGCAGTGTGGGCTGTGTTACCCAGTTATTGCAGTGTGAGCTGTGTTACCCAGTTATTGCAGTGTGGGTTGTGTTACCCAGTTATTGCAGTGTGAGCTGTGTTACCCAGTTATTGCAGTGTGGGTTGTGTTACCCAGTTATTGCAGTGTGGTCTGTGTTCCCCAGTTATTGCAGTGTGGGCTGTGTTACCCAGTTATTGCAGTGTGGGTTGTGTTACCCAGTTATTGCAGTGTGAGCTGTGTTACCCAGTTATTGCAGTGTGAGCTGTGTTACCCAGTTATTGCAGTGTGGTCTGTGTTACCCAGTTATTGCAGTGTGGGTTGTGTTACCCAGTTATTGCAGTGTGGTCTGTGTTACCCAGTTATTGCAGTGTGGGTTGTGTTACCCAGTTATTGCAGTGTGGGTTGTGTTTCCCAGTTATTGCAGTGTGGGCTGTATTCCCCAGTTATTGCAGTGTGGTCTGTGTTACCCAGTTATTGCAGTGTGGTCTGTGTTACCCAGTTATTGCAGTGTGGTCTGTGTTACCCAGTTATTGCAGTGTGGTCTGTGTTACCCAGTTATTGCAGTGTGGTCTGTGTTACCCAGTTATTGCAGTGTGGGTTGTGTTCCCCAGTTATTGCAGTGTGAGCTGTGTTCCCCAGTTATTGCAGTGTGGTCTGTGTTACCCAGTTATTGCAGTGTGAGCTGTGTTTCCCAGTTATTGCAGTGTGGGCTGTGTTACCCAGTTATTGCAGTGTGGGTTGTGTTACCCAGTTATTGCAGTGTGAGCTGTGTTACCCAGTTATTGCAGTGTGGTCTGTGTTACCCAGTTATTGCAGTGTGGGTTGTGTTACCCAGTTATTGCAGTGTGGGCTGTGTTACCCAGTTATTGCAGTGTGGGTTGTGTTACCCAGTTATTGCAGTGTGGGTTGTGTTACCCAGTTATTGCAGTGTGGGCTGTGTTACCCAGTTATTGCAGTGTGGGTTGTGTTACCCAGTTATTGCAGTGTGGGCTGTGTTTCCCAGTTATTGCAGTGTGGGTTGTGTTACCCAGTTATTGCAGTGTGAGCTGTGTTCCCCAGTTGTTGCAGTGTGGGCTGTGTTTCCCAGTTATTGCAGTGTGAGCTGTGTTACCCAGTTATTGCAGTGTGGGCTGTGTTACCCAGTTATTGCAGTGTGGGCTGTGTTACCCAGTTATTGCAGTGTGGGCTGTGTTACCCAGTTATTGCAGTGTGAGCTGTGTTACCCAGTTATTGCAGTGTGGGCTGTGTTACCCAGTTATTGCAGTGTGGGTTGTGTTACCCAGTTATTGCAGTGTGCGGGGGCTGTATTCCCCAGTTATTGCAGTGTGGGCTGTGTTACCCAGTTATTGCAGTGTGAGCTGTGTTACCCAGTTATTGCAGTGTGGTCTGTGTTACCCAGTTATTGCAGTGTGGGTTGTGTTTCCCAGTTATTGCAGTGTGGGCTGTGTTCCCCAGTTATTGCAGTGTGAGCTGTGTTACCCAGTTATTGCAGTGTGGGCTGTGTTACCCAGTTATTGCAGTGTGGGCCGTGTTACCCAGTAATTGCAGTGTGGGCTGTGTTACCCAGTTATTGCAGTGTGGGCTGTGTTACCCAGTTATTGCAGTGTGGGCTGTGTTACCCAGTTATTGCAGTGTGGGCTGTGTTACCCAGTTATTGCAGTGTGGGCTGTGTTACCCAGTTATTGCAGTGTGAGCTGTGTTTCCCAGTTATTGCAGTGTGGGTTGTGTTACCCAGTTATTGCAGTGTGAGCTGTGTTACCCAGTTATTGCAGTGTGGGCTGTGTTACCCAGTTATTGCAGTGTGGGCCGCGTTACCCAGTAATTGCAGTGTGGGCTGTGTTACCCAGTTATTGCAGTGTGGGCTGTGTTACCCAGTTATTGCAGTGTGGGCTGTGTTACCCAGTTATTGCAGTGTGGGCTGTGTTACCCAGTTATTGCAGTGTGAGCTGTGTTACCCAGTTATTGCAGTGTGGGTTGTGTTACCCAGTTATTGCAGTGTGGGCTGTGTTACCCAGTTATTGCAGTGTGGGCTGTGTTACCCAGTTATTGCAGTGTGGGCCGTGTTACCCAGTTATTGCAGTGTGGGCTGTGTTACCCAGTTATTGCAGTGTGAGCTGTGTTACCCAGTTATTGCAGTGTGGTCTGTGTTCCCCAGTTATTGCAGTGTGGGCTGTGTTACCCAGTTATTGCAGTGTGGGCTGTGTTACCCAGTTATTGCAGTGTGGGTTGTGTTACCCAGTTATTGCAGTGTGGTCTGTGTTCCCCAGTTATTGCAGTGTGGTCTGTGTTCCCCAGTTATTGCAGTGTGGGTTGTGTTACCCAGTTATTGCAGTGTGGTCTGTGTTCCCCAGTTGTTGCAGTGTGGTCTGTGTTACCCAGTTATTGCAGTGTGGGCTGTGTTACCCAGTTATTGCAGTGTGAGCTGTGTTACCCAGTTATTGCAGTGTGAGCTGTGTTACCCAGTTATTGCAGTGTGGTCTGTGTTACCCAGTTATTGCAGTGTGAGCTGTGTTACCCAGTTATTGCAGTGTGAGCTGTGCTACCCAGTTATTGCAGTGTGGGCTGTGTTACCCAGTTATTGCAGTGTGGGCTGTGTTACCCAGTTATTGCAGTGTGGGTTGTGTTACCCAGTTATTGCAGTGTGGTCTGTATTCCCCAGTTATTGCAGTGTGGGTTGTGTTACCCAGTTATTGCAGTGTGAGCTGTGTTACCCAGTTATTGCAGTGTGGTCTGTGTTACCCAGTTATTGCAGTGTGGGCTGTGTTACCCAGTTATTGCAGTGTGGGTTGTGTTACCCAGTTATTGCAGTGTGAGCTGTGTTACCCAGTTATTGCAGTGTGAGCTGTGTTACCCAGTTATTGCAGTGTGGGCTGTGTTACCCAGTTATTGCAGTGTGGTCTGTGTTACCCAGTTATTGCAGTGTGGGTTGTGTTACCCAGTTATTGCAGTGTGAGCTGTGTTACCCAGTTATTGCAGTGTGGTCTGTGTTACCCAGTTATTGCAGTGTGGTCTGTGTTACCCAGTTATTGCAGTGTGGGTTGTGTTACCCAGTTATTGCAGTGTGGTCTGTGTTACCCAGTTATTGCAGTGTGGGCTGTGTTACCCAGTTATTGCAGTGTGAGCTGTGTTACCCAGTTATTGCAGTGTGGGTTGTGTTACCCAGTTATTGCAGTGTGAGCTGTGTTACCCAGTTATTGCAGTGTGGGTTGTGTTACCCAGTTATTGCAGTGTGGGCTGTGTTACCCAGTTATTGCAGTGTGGGTTGTGTTACCCAGTTATTGCAGTGTGAGCTGTGTTACCCAGTTATTGCAGTGTGAGCTGTGTTACCCAGTTATTGCAGTGTGGTCTGTGTTACCCAGTTATTGCAGTGTGGGTTGTGTTACCCAGTTATTGCAGTGTGGTCTGTGTTACCCAGTTATTGCAGTGTGGGTTGTGTTACCCAGTTATTGCAGTGTGGGTTGTGTTTCCCAGTTATTGCAGTGTGGGCTGTATTCCCCAGTTATTGCAGTGTGGTCTGTGTTACCCAGTTATTGCAGTGTGGTCTGTGTTACCCAGTTATTGCAGTGTGGTCTGTGTTACCCAGTTATTGCAGTGTGGTCTGTGTTACCCAGTTATTGCAGTGTGGTCTGTGTTACCCAGTTATTGCAGTGTGGGTTGTGTTCCCCAGTTATTGCAGTGTGAGCTGTGTTCCCCAGTTATTGCAGTGTGGTCTGTGTTACCCAGTTATTGCAGTGTGAGCTGTGTTTCCCAGTTATTGCAGTGTGGGCTGTGTTACCCAGTTATTGCAGTGTGGGTTGTGTTACCCAGTTATTGCAGTGTGAGCTGTGTTACCCAGTTATTGCAGTGTGGTCTGTGTTACCCAGTTATTGCAGTGTGAGCTGTGTTACCCAGTTATTGCAGTGTGGGCTGTGTTACCCAGTTATTGCAGTGTGGGTTGTGTTACCCAGTTATTGCAGTGTGGGCTGTGTTACCCAGTTATTGCAGTGTGGTCTGTGTTACCCAGTTATTGCAGTGTGAGCTGTGTTACCCAGTTATTGCAGTGTGGGCTGTGTTCCCCAGTTATTGCAGTGTGGTCTGTGTTACCCAGTTATTGCAGTGTGAGCTGTGTTACCCAGTTATTGCAGTGTGAGCTGTGTTACCCAGTTATTGCAGTGTGAGCTGTGTTCCCCAGTTATTGCAGTGTGAGCTGTGTTACCCAGTTATTGCAGTGTGAGCTGTGTTACCCAGTTATTGCAGTGTGAGCTGTGCTACCCAGTTATTGCAGTGTGAGCTGTGTTACCCAGTTATTGCAGTGTGGGCTGTGTTACCCAGTTATTGCAGTGTGGGCTGTATTCCCCAGTTATTGCAGTGTGGGTTGTGTTACCCAGTTATTGCAGTGTGGGCTGTGTTCCCCAGTTATTGCAGTGTGGGCTGTGTTACCCAGTTATTGCAGTGTGGGCTGTGTTACCCAGTTATTGCAGTGTGGGTTGTGTTACCCAGTTATTGCAGTGTGGGCTGTGCTACCCAGTTATTGCAGTGTGGGCTGTGTTACCCAGTTATTGCAGTGTGGGCTGTGTTACCCAGTTATTGCAGTGTGGGCTGTGTTACCCAGTTATTGCAGTGTGGGCTGTGTTACCCAGTTATTGCAGTGTGGGTTGTGTTACCCAGTTATTGCAGTGTGGGCTGTGTTACCCAGTTATTGCAGTGTGGGCTGTGTTACCCAGTTATTGCAGTGTGGGCTGTGTTACCCAGTTATTGCAGTGTGGGCTGTGTTACCCAGTTATTGCAGTGTGGGCTGTGTTACCCAGTTATTGCAGTGTGGGCTGTGTTACTCAGTTATTGCAGTGTGGTCTGTGTTACCCAGTTGTTGCAGTGTGGGCTGTGTTACCCAGTTATTGCAGTGTGGGTTGTGTTACCCAGTTATTGCAGTGTGGGCTGTGTTACCCAGTTATTGCAGTGTGGGCTGTGTTACCCAGTTATTGCAGTGTGGGCTGTGTTACCCAGTTATTGCAGTGTGGGCTGTGTTACCCAGTTATTGCAGTGTGGGCTGTGTTACTCAGTTATTGCAGTGTGGTCTGTGTTACCCAGTTGTTGCAGTGTGGGCTGTGTTACCCAGTTATTGCAGTGTGGGTTGTGTTACCCAGTTATTGCAGTGTGGGCTGTGTTACCCAGTTATTGCAGTGTGGGCTGTGTTACCCAGTTATTGCAGTGTGGGCTGTGTTACCCAGTTATTGCAGTGTGGGTTGTGTTACCCAGTTATTGCAGTGTGGGCTGTGTTACCCAGTTATTGCAGTGTGGGCTGTGTTACCCAGTTATTGCAGTGTGGGCTGTGTTACCCAGTTATTGCAGTGTGGGCTGTGTTACCCAGTTATTGCAGTGTGGGTTGTGTTACCCAGTTATTGCAGTGTGGGCTGTGTTACCCAGTTATTGCAGTGTGGGTTGTGTTACCCAGTTATTGCAGTGTGGGCTGTGTTACCCAGTTATTGCAGTGTGGGCTGTGTTACCCAGTTATTGCAGTGTGGGTTGTGTTACCCAGTTATTGCAGTGTGGGCTGTGTTACCCAGTTATTGCAGTGTGGGCTGTGTTACCCAGTTATTGCAGTGTGGGCTGTGTTACCCAGTTATTGCAGTGTGGGTTGTGTTACCCAGTTATTGCAGTGTGGGCTGTGTTACCCAGTTATTGCAGTGTGGGCTGTGTTACCCAGTTATTGCAGTGTGCGGGGGCTGTATTCCCCAGTTATTGCAGTGTGGGTTGTGTTACCCAGTTATTGCAGTGTGGGCTGTGTTACCCAGTTATTGCAGTGTGGGCTGTGCTACCCAGTTATTGCAGTGTGGGCTGTGTTACCCAGTTATTGCAGTGTGGGTAACAAAGCCCACATTGCAATAATCTGGGTCACCTGCTTGTTGCAACTTGGGCGATGTGAATCAGAGTATTATATATATGTTTCCATGTGCCCATGTGCCTTGTTACAGTCACTATGTTTTGATGACCTGGGTTACAGTGGCCGAGATTAGTTGACCTGTGTCATTGTGCTCAGGTTTAGATGAGCCGGGTTGTGATCGGTTGGGTTAGATTACCCATGTTATCATGGCCCCTGTTAGACGACGTGTGTTAATGTGAGTTGGGTTGGATGAGCTGCGTTACTGTGGCAGTTTTAAAATGACCCGACTTGCCAGGGTTAGGTGAGCCGGGTTATTTTAGTCTGGGTGAGATGACCTGGGTTAAAGTGTTTTAATGAGCCGTGTTATTGTAGTTTGGCTAAAGCCGAGGTTATTATTGTCTGGGATGTTATCTTGTGTCCCCTGTCTTTGAGTGACCTAGAGTATCCCAGTTTGCACTCACAAACCTGGACAGCTGGTTTTAGAACTTCGTTCCACCTGTTGTAGATTGCGCAGATCCCACAAAATAGCGTGCCGGCCTAAAAATCGGTTTTGCGCTCGGCCCCAGACGGTTTGCAGTGGTCCTGGTCCCCTTCCAATGGCACAAACCAGATCCTGCCCAGAAAGGGCCTGAGGCCGACTGGCATGTTTAAGTCTGCACAGCTCATTCGATGCCGGATTCTCCCAGCTCCTGGAATCTTCCGACCTTCACCAGTGGAGACCAGGCGCTGTGGCCACTCCGGGGGGGTGGGAGGGGCTGGAAGGCCTGTGAAGCTCCCGAGTGATCGAGGTCTTAACTGGGCAGTGCCCACCTGGGCAGTGCCCACCTGATCAACTGGGCACCAACAGTTTGCCAGGTGCAGTGCCAAGGTGGTGGAACCTGAGTAGGAATGGGACCTGAGTGGGGGCCATGATGGGGGAAGCTATGGAGGGGGGGGGGGGGGGTCTTGCGGTGGAGGGGAGGGGTGGTTTGTGCAGCTGTGGAGAATGATGTTGGGGGAGGGGAGGGAGGGGTCGTGAAGTGCTGGAGCATCCGGTGGGGGCATGTCAGGGGCCATGAAGGGGAACCCATTGGGAGGGTCCCAATGCCACGATGCCGGCGATCCATGTTGGGGAGGGGGTCCCGATGTCCGTGGGGGGGGAAGGCAGGGCTCTCGCAGTGCACTGTGAAATCAGCCCCCTTCCAAGACGATGCCCAATCGCTTTGCAGCCGGCGTGTTTAGGCCCCGCCCCTCCCAGAACCGGTGCGCAAGTCACCACTCACCGAAAAGAATGACTGTGTGTGGGATGATTGCGGCGCGGACCGCGCCGGACAGACCAGCGCGAATCGCTCTGATATTCTCACTGTTCTGACATTTTGGGTGGGTCTTCGCAGCTGCCCACGCTGGTTAATCGGCGTGGCGAGCTGGTAGATGGGGCGAGAGGCATAAAATCGTACATCGCCAACACCATTTGGCCTGACGCAAGACTAATTTAAATATTAATGACATGCTTGACGCGTCATTAACGAGCTCATTCGCCACGGTCCCCTCGTCAGCCGAGGTCCTCACCTCACCATCGGGGACCAGATGTAATGACCTCATCAGGGGGGGCCAGAGGCCATTGAAGCCCCAAGATGGTCCGGGCATGGCCCGGGCAGTCACAAGGGGAGGGGCCTGAGGAGGGCCTACTGGGGGTGGGGCCAGAGGGGGAGGGGCCTAATGGGGGGAAAGATCTAGGGGCAGGGCCTAATGGAGGTGGAGCCTGGGGGTGCTGAACCATGACAGGGGCTGAGGTTAGTGGGGGGAGCTCCATAGGGGCGGGGGCAATCAGCCGGGGCCGCGATCGGGCAGAGAGAGCGGGGGAGCTAAGTTCAAGGCTGTGATCAGGGAGGCCAATCAGCCTGGGAGGCGATCACGGTGGCGGGGGGGGGGAGTTGTGCAGGGGGCAGTGACGGATCTCCCAGTATACTGTATACACAGATTGTACAGTTACACAGAGTATACTGGGAGATCGGGGCACCTGCGCAATGGCGCCCTCAGAGCTCAGCAGCCGGCCTCATAGACAAGCCGAGACTCCACCCCGCCCCCCTCTACTGGAGAGATTCACATTGTATTGCACAGAGTGCCGTAAATTACCAGTACTTACCTCGCTGAGAAAGCCAGCGAGAAAACCTCCCCTTTGACACTTCGAGTTCTTTTGAAAAAATTCCGCCGTTTAAATCACGCTCTTACTTTCTGTTAAAGGATCATTGAGTTAAACATTGCTTCTGCCTCCACAGCGGCTGCTGGACCTGCAAAGTATTTCCAGCACTTTCTGGGTCTGGACTGGGTGAGCCAGTTTCTGGGGGAATGTGGGGAAGTGGGTCTATGTAGTCAGGGCTGGGGTGACCCGGGTTATAGTAATCTGGACGGAGAGACTCCGGATTAGTGTCATTGCGGCTCAGAGACCCGGGTTAGCCTGGATCGTGGTTTGTTAGTGTGTGAGCAAAGTGTCCTGGGTCATTGTAAATGATTACAATTCTCAAATAAATTAATCGATAAGAACCTGTGATCCTTTTAGCAACTCTTGTTAACCATATTGCCTTGAGGCAGCCTGCATTGATACAATCCGCAATTACTACTTCTCCAATTCTCCCAGAATAAAACTTATTAAAACCCCTTTAACAGCAGATTTTAATTAATTGGTGCCAAAGTTTGAAACTGGCTATTGATTTGCTTGTAAATCAAACAGGCAAACAGCAGGTTATTTGGGGGCTTACTGTTTCTCCCCTTCCCCCTCCGTCCTCCCTTTCCCCTGTTGTTTCTTTGCCTTTCTTTTAGTTTTTTCTTCTCTATTTTAATACTTTTTCTCATTTTTATTGGAGGTGGAAACCATTATGTTAAAAGACCGTAAGACATAGGAGTAGGAGTAGGCCATTCGGCCCATCGAGTCTGATCCGTCATTGGAATATAGTGCACAGTTCTGGTCACCCTATTATAGAAAGGATACTATTAAACTAGAAAAGATTTGCCAGGATGCTCCCGGGACTTGATGGTTTGACTTATAAAGGAGAGGCTGGATAGACTGGGACTTTTTTCCCTGGAGTGTAGGGGACTTAGGGGTGAACTTATAGAGGTCTATAAAATAATGAAGGGCATAGATAAGGTGTATAGTCAACATCTTTTCCCAAAGATATGGGAATCTAAAACTAGAGGGTTTAAGGTGAGATGGGAGAGATGCAAAAGGGTACAGAGGGGCAATTTTTTCACACAGAGGATGGTGAGTGTCTGGAACAAGCTGCCAGAGGTAGTAGTAGAAGCAGGTACAATTTTGTCTTTTTAAAAGCATTTAGACAGTTACATGGGTAAGATGGGTACAGAGGTACGCAGGCAATTGGGACTAGCTTAGTGGTTTAAAAAGAAGGCAGCATGGACAAGTTGGGCCGAAGGGCCTGTTTCCATGTTGTAAACCTCTATGGCTCCTCTATAACTCTATGAGACCGTTGCTGCCTTATCCCCATAACCCTTCATTCTCTTACTGCTTAAAAATCTCAGCCTTGAACATACTCAATGAGCCAGCCTCTACAGCCCTCTCAACGCGCAGCGTCTGAAGATTTAGCCAAGCTTTAGAATTCCTATAGTGCAGAAAGAGGCCATTCGGCCCATCGAGCCTGCACTGTCAACAAACCCACCCTGACCCTATCCCCATAATCCCACATATTTACCCTACTAACCCCCCAGACACTAAGGGTCAATTTAACATGGCCAATCCATCTAACCTGCACATCTTTGCACTGTGAGAGAAAACCGGAGCACCCGGAGGAAACCCACGTAGACACGGGGAGAACGTGCAAACTCCACACGGACAGTCACTGGAGGCTGGAATTGAATCCAGGTCCCTGGTGCTGTGAGGCAGCAGTGCTAACCACTGTGCCACCATGTCGCTTTGTGCTACCTCCATTCACTAATGTCCTTGAGGGAAGGAAATCTGCCAGCCTTACCTGGTCTGGCCTATGTGTGACTCCAGAGCACAGTAAGAAGTCTCACAACACCAGGTTAAAGTCCAACAGGTTTATTTGGTAGCAAATACCATAAGCTTTCGGAGCACAGCTCCTTCGTCAGATGGAGTGGATATCTGTTCTCAAACAGTGCAAACAGACACAGAAATCAAATTACAGAATACTGATTAGAATGCAAATCTCTACAGCCAGCCAGGTCTTAAATGTACAGACAATGTGCAATGTGGTTAACTCTCAACTGACCTCTGAACAAGGGGAACTGGAGGTGAGTAATAAATGCTGGCCAGCCACTGATGCCCATGTCCCACAAATGAATTTTAAAAAATCAATTTCCTCCATCTTGCCAAATGTACCACTAGTGATTCTCTTGTCCATGCCCCTGATCCAGTGAGAAAATGCAGCAGTTAGAGTCATAGAGGTCTACAGCATGGAAACAGGCCCTTCAGACCAACTTGTCCATGCCGCCCAGTTTAGCTCGTTCCAGACACTCACCACCCTCTGAGTGAAACAATTGTCCCTTTGGACACTTTTGTATCTCTCCCCTCTCACTTTAAACCTATACCCTCTAGTTTTAGACTCCTCTACCTTTGGGAAAAGATATTGACTATCTAGCTGATCTATACCCCTCATTATATTATAGACCTCTATAAGATCACCCCTAAGCCTCCTACGCTCCAGGGAAAAATGTCCCGGTCTATCCAGCCTCTCCTTATAACTCAAACCATCAAGTCATTGTGTGGAGTTTGCACATTCTCCTCGTGTCTGCGTGGGTTTCCTCCGGGTGCTCCGGTTTCCTCCCACAGTCCAAAGATGTGCGGGTTAGGTTGATTGGCCAGGTTAAAAATTGCCCCTTAGAGTCCTGGGATGCGTACGTTAGAGGGATTAGCGGGTAAATATGTGGGGGTAGGGCCTGGGTGGGATTGTGGTCGGTGCAGACTCGATGGGCCGAATGGCCTCCTTCTGCAGTGTAGGGTTTCTATGATTCTATGAAAGTCCCGGTAGCATCCTAGTAAATAATTTCTGCATTCTTTCTAGTTTAATAATATCCTTTCTATAATAGGGTGACCAGAACTGTATACAGTGTTCCAAATGTGGTCTCACCAATGTCTTGTACAACTTCAACAAGACGTCCCAACTCCTGTATTCAATGTTCTGACTGATGAAACCAAGCATGCCGAATGCCTTCTTCACCACTCTGTCCACCTGTGACTCCACTTTCAAGGAGCTGTGAACCTGTACCCCTGGATCTCTTTGTTCTATAACTCTCCCCAACGCCCTACCATTAACTGAGTAAGTCCTGTGGACAGATTCTGGCTCCATCTGAGAGATAGACATGTGCCGAAATTCTATCGCCCCGCCGCCACGAGAATCGGAGCAGCCGAGGGGCGGACAATGGGAATGACCTCAGGCGGGATTTTCCAGTCTTGGGTCGAGCAAGGCCGTAACATCCCGCCCAGGAAGTGGGAGTAGGGGAGACGGTATGAGGCTCACTCAAGGGGTCAGAGGGGTCGTGATGAAGAATAAGGTGCACAGAAGCTGGGCTGTGGGAGATTTGGACAGAACAAAGAACAAAGAACAGTACAGCACAGGAACAGGCCCTTCGACCCTCCAAGCCTGCACCGATCATGATGCCTGCCTAAACTAAAACCGTATACAGTTACGGAGTCCGTATCCTTCCATTCCCATCCTATTCATGTATTTGTCTAGATGCCCCTTAAATGCCGCTATCGTACCTGCTCCCACCACCTCCCCGGGCAACACGTTCCAGACATTCGCCACCCTCTGTGTAAAAAAACTTGCCTCAGACATCTCCTCTAAACTTTTCCCCACACACCTAAAACCTATGTCCCCGAGTACTTGACTCTTCTACCCTAGGAAAGAGCATCTGACTATCCACTCTGTCTATGCCCCTCATAATCTTGTAAACCTCTATCAGGTCGCCCCTCAACATCCGTCGTTCCAGAACAAACTAAGTTTATCCAACCTCTCCTCATAGCTAATACCCTCCAGACCAGGCAACATCCTGGTAAACCTCTTCTGTACCCTGACAGGTTGGTTGTTATGGGCTCAGGGCTGAGAGGAAGCATTCTACCTAAGGTCAGGAGTAGGTCGGAATGCACTCAGGCGAGGGTACGGATGATGGGTAATAGGTAGAAGGCAACACCTGAGCAGAAGATGTTGATAAATTCAGGGTTGGGGGTGGGGGCACCGGGAAGGTGGGGGGGGGGGGGGGGGGGGGGAAGCGGGGGGAGGTGGGTAGAATGGAGGCACAGGGACACATTTCCAGAGCCTACCTGCTGTGATTTGGGTGCGGAACGCACCAATGTCCAGATACAAAATGGCAACACAGTTCTCCACAGTTTCTGCAGGTGTTCATTGTCATTCTTATATCAAAAACAGGTAAGAACAGGAGGATAGCGAATGTGGTCCCGTTGTTTAAGAAGGGTAGCAGGGATAACCCAGGAAATTATAGGCCGGTGAGCTTGACGTCCGTGGTAGGGAAGTTGTTGGAGAGGATTCTTAGAGACAGGATGTATGTGCATTTAGAACGGAACAATCTCATTAGTGACAGACAGCATGGTTTTGTAAGAGGGAGGTCGTGCCTTACAAATTTGGTGGAGTTTTTTGAGGAAGTGACAAAAACGGTTGATGAAGGAAGGGCCGTGGATGTCGTCTATATGGATTTCAGTAAGGCATTTGACAAAGTCCCACATGGCAGGTTGGTTAAGAAGGTTAAGGCTCATGGGATACAAGGAGAAGTGGCTAGATGGGTGGAGAACTGGCTTGGCCATAGGAGACAGAGGGTAGTGGTCGAAGGGTCTTTTTCCGGCTGGAGGTCTGTGACCAGTGGTGTTCCGCAGGGCACTGTACTGGGGCCTCTGCTATTTGTGATATATATAAATGATTTGGAAGAAGAAGGTGTAACTGGTGTAATCAGCAAGTTTGCGGATGACACGAAGATGGCTGGACTTGCGGATAGCGAAGAGCATTGTTGGGCAATACAGCAGGATATAGATAGGCTGGAAAATTGGGCGGAGAGGTGGCAGATGGAGTTTAATCCGGATAAATGCGAAGTGATGCATTTTGGAAGAAATAATGTAGGGAGGAGTTATACAATAAATGGCAGAGTCATCAGGAGTATAGAAACACAGAGGGACCTAAGTGTGCAAGTCCACAAATCCTTGAAGGTGGCAACACAGATGGAGAAGGTGGTGAAGAAGGCATATGGTATGCTTGCCTGTATAGGACAGGGTATAGAGTATAAAAGCTGGAGTCTGATGATGCAGCTGTATAGAACGCTGGTTAGGCCACATTTGGAGTACTGCGTCCAGTTCTGGTCGCCGCACTACCAGAAGGACGTGGAGGCGTTAGAGAGAGTGCAGAGGTGGTTTACCAGGATGTTGCCTGGTATGGAGGGTCTTAGCTATGAGGAGAGATTGGGTAAACTGGGGTTGTTCTCCTTGGAAAGACGGAGAATGAGGGGAGATCTAATAGAGGTGTACAAGATTATGAAGAGTTTAGATAGGGTGAACAGTGGGAAGCTTTTTCCCAGGTCGAAGGTGACGATCACGAGGGGTCACGGGCTCAAGGTGAGAGGGGCGAAGTATAACTCAGATATCAGAGGGACGTTTTTTACACAGAGGGTGGTGGGGGCCTGGAATGCGCTGCCAAGTAGGGTGGTGGAGGCAGGCACGCTGACATCGTTTAAGACTTATCTGGATAGTCACATGAGCAGCCTGGGAATGGAGGGATACAAACGATTGGTCTAGTTGGACCAAGGAGCGGCACAGGCTTGGAGGGCCGAAGGGCCTGTTTCCTGTGCTGTACTGTTCTTTGTAAGAAGTGGCCAAAATGCCTCCTTTTGTGTCGTAACATTCTTTACGTGTTGGTAATGCCTCAGCGCTAGCGCTGGGAGAGAACCGTTGGCCTCTCAGTCAGAGACGTTTTTGGGTGCCAGTCCCATGCCAGAGATATGAGCCCATAATCTGG